>NW_010972437.1:22730225-22730639 GCF_000737465.1 Haliaeetus leucocephalus
CGGGGCGAGCAGGGGAGCGGAGCGGCGGCTCTCCCCAGCGCGGCGCTTAGGGAGCGCCGCCTTGGGCCATGCGAGCGGCGGCGGGCAGCGTCCCCGCGGCGCGGCCGGAGTTGGGACCGAAGTCCTCCCCTGCGCTCCGCTGTCTCTTCCAGGAGGCTCCTATCAGCACGGCTTCAACTCTTTCCATCGGAGACCGGGGGGAGGAGAGGGAGGAGGCGGAGGAGGAGGAGGTAGGGAAGGAGGAGGGAGCTAGGGGCTGGCAGCCCCAACTCGCACTGATGTCAACTAATATATTCAAAGTTCAACAGGGCATTTCTTCGCAGGCGAATCGCCCTCGCCGCCCTCCCCGCCGCTCGGAGCCGGCCGCCCCGGGCCGGCGGGGGGTCCCGCGGAGCAGGGCGGCGCTCCGCGGCC
>NW_010972437.1:22730678-22731306 GCF_000737465.1 Haliaeetus leucocephalus
GGGGGGTCGGGGATAGGGGGATGGCACACTTCTCGGGCGGGCAGGTTCAAGTGCCGCCGGCGTGGGGAGGTCTGAGGGTGGAGGAGAGGCACCAGCCGCGAGCGAGGTTAAGAGCCAGCGCCGGAGCGATGCTTGTATTTAAATCCTCCCCCCTTCCCTCCCTGCTGGAAGGGGTAGGGCCGGCAGCGTTGCTGTGGCGGTGCCTGGGATGGGAGCGGGGCGCGGGGGAGCCGCCGGGCTGGGGCTTGGAGTCGCGGCCGCGGGCCCTCCGGCCGGGCGTCGGGCTGCAGGGCTGCCGTGCAGACCCCGCGGCAGCGGCCTCCTGGAGAAGCCGCCCGGCAGGGCTTGCAGCGAGCCCTGGGCGGAGCGCGGTCCGCCCTGCCCGCGGCCGGGGCCCGGGCTGAGGCTGCGTCTCCCCGTCGCGATGCGCCCCGGCTCGCCGGGGGCGAACGGGGTCGAAATGAACCTGGGGAGGGAAGCGTCAAAGTTTTCTCACGCCGAAGCGGAGACGGCGGCGGAAAATCCGCGGCGAGGCGCGTACGCGGCGCGGAGCGCAAGGGAGAAGCAGCGCCGCTGTGCGCTGCCCGGCGGGAACGCCGCCCGCCCCGCTCCGCTCCGCTCCGCGGCC
>NW_010972437.1:22731321-22755467 GCF_000737465.1 Haliaeetus leucocephalus
CGCCCCGGCGCTGCTGGCCGGGGGCAGCCCGCGGGGAACCGCTGGATCACACACACGCACGACTACATCAAACGTGTTTTTGCAAGTGGCTGATGGGCCTCGGTGTCCCCGCGGTGCTGCGCGGTGCCTGTACACCGTTAGCGGCAACCGCATAAAGCTATAGCATGATCTCTGCTGTTGGACAAGCAGCCTGGCAGCAAAAGGATAAAAATACATCTGGGCTGGTTTAGTGACATTTAAAAATCGGAAGATAAGAGCCTCAGTTATTTATCAGCTGAATCCCCAGATAGAATGGCCTGCACTGATGCCGTTGCGTATGTATGTGTACATATATGAGACTGGGATTTTTTTCTTCTGTAAACTGATCCAGTCGTTCATGTTGACAGTATGTTATAGCTATATAAGAGCAGCGTAATTGTATGATGGCTCATCAATGCTATGACAGCCAATTGTGGTGGCAGTGGGTGTTCTCCCAATTCACGTCTCAGAGAAGTAACAGCATAGATCCACTGCAATGACCATAATACAATATGCAATTATTTGCCTGTTCTTAATTTCTCAGTTCTTCCTTAATCAAGTAACTATATCACTACACTCATGCAATAATGCATTTCTGGATACAGCTTGTTAGAAACAGTTGATACATTATTTATATGTATAGCATTTTCAATGTGCTTTCCATTTTAAAACTTGCACTGGAAAGTGTAGGACAGTTAATGGGTACAAACTAGTTGCAATGTGGCTATGTATTCTGCTCAAAACCCTGGGATAAGCCCCAAGTCAGGCATAGTCTGGAAGGTGCTGAGCAAACTGCCCCATGCACAGTGGCATCGCATCTGCCCCTCTTTTTTCATCCCCATCTCTTCTGAATACCTACAGGAAAAACTTCAGCTGATTTGTTGTGATAGCATATTCTTAGAGTGCTGTCTTAATTTACACGTGAATAGTAAATAACTGTCAAGCTCCTCTATTTCCCTAATATGCAGGATGATATCTTTCAATTTAGTAAATTAAATTTTAAATAATGATGTACAGCAGCCTGGGTGTTCGGAGCAGAACACAGTGCAGGGCTGTACTGTTGTGCTGGGACACTACTGGCTTTCTTTTTCAGTTTTACTATAGAGCGGGGTGGTTTGGTTATCTAAGCCTCAGGGATAAAACACCTCACCAAATGCCGCAAATACACATGTAATTTCCAGAAGACTTGGCTCAACCTTTCTTCCTCCTAAGACTTGCAGATGAAGCACTGAGCATTGAACAGTAAGTAGTATGAGATCATATAAACTGTTTTCCCAATGTCTGTCAACATGTAAAGGTCTAATGGATAGCACTTTTCTATTAAAGAGAAGATAGTTTGCCCTAAAATCTTCTTCTAGCATTTTCCTGCTACTATTTTGCTGTTTTCCCCCCAAAGCTGGCAGTACTTCTGTTGGTCATGTGTGTGCACACATTGCTCAGACACCCATGAGTAAAGGTGCACATAAATTAAAGTCCTCTAATGTTTCCTTGGACACGCAGGTCCTGACACCGTAATGCCATTACACAGCATGACATCTCCAAAATCACTGGCCAGACAGGGAAACTACTCAAATCCTTTTAGTAAAGGGCTTGTGACGCAAAGCGGTACAGTTCAGATTCTTTGAAAAAGACAGAAATGCCATGGGAAAAGTCAGGGTATTGCATGTGAAGTGATCTCTATCAGTTTGTTTTCAGTCTCCAAATCCTAAGCCTCACTAGGGAGAGGATGTACCAGGTTCCCGTTCCGGGCTTGGCGGAGACTGAGCTCTTGGCAAGACCCATTGCAGTTGCTCGCAGAGGTGTTGACCTGCACCTCTGTGCAGAGCCACCTCTGCTAGAGGAACGCCCCTTACTCTGCTCTTCTCCTGGCTTGTCCCCCCAGTCCCGCATGAGGGAGAGACACGGTGCTCGCTGCGGATGGTTTCTAGCCAGCGCAAAGTGCAGTTTCACCAAAAATAAGAGGTCTGTGGCGGAGCCCCGTCCTCCCCGCCGCTCGGGCAGGCTTTCACCGCTAGGTGCTGCTAGTGCCTCCCGATGCGCCCGGCGCCGCACCGGGCCGAGACGGGCCGGCCCGGCCCGAGCACACGCCCGGCTCACGCCGGCACGGAGCCGCCCTACCCGCGGGGTCACCCGGGGCCGGGGGCGCACCCCCTTAGCCGGCGGGGAACCGATCCAGGCGGGTGCCTGCGCACGGTGTGGGCTTGTGTAGCGCACACGTGTGAGCGGGCTGCGTGGCCAGCCGGCGGCTTGGGCAGCAGGAGGTCTGGCACCGCTTACCCGGGAGCTGGCTGGAGGAGTGAGGGCTGTAGGGAGCTGGGGCAAGACCCATTGCTTGGAGAGCAGTGCCTGTGCAAGGGGGAGTGCCACTGCCTGCGGAGAACAGGGGCCAGCTTTGCTGCCTCTAAGCGGAGCGGTGCAGGGCACCGAAGGGGACGGGGGAGAGTTAAACGGAGCAGGGGCGCGGGCTGTAAGGGAGGAGGAACAAAACTCGGAGGGATGACAGGACTTTGGCCTGTGGGGCAGAAGGCGGCAGGATAACACCAAGTGTACCGTTGGGCGGTGGTGGGGACAAGGACCTGCAAGTGTAGAACAGAGCTCTGTGGGGCAGGAAGAGATCAGGCCCAGGCTTTTTGTGAGTGAGGTCATCCGAAGACAGTACCCCAAATCGCAGCTAGCATTGCATTTTGCAGCCCAACCACAGTAGGCTGTGTTAGTCTGCAGTTGCACACAGAAAATCAATCTATGACCGAACTGGCCGCGCGGACCTGCTTGAACTCGAGCTGTTCTGGGCGTTCAGATAAGCTTTACTGGTAGATGTTTTAGGGGGAGATCTGGAGGAAAATCTTGACTCTGGCCTCATCGTCTGGAGGCTAGGCGACAATATTCACCCAGACTTGATCTCTGGACCACGATGCCACAGTAGTAGCAGTCTCATTAGAAAAGTAATTTTGCTGTAGATGGCCAGACCATTTCACATAGACTGAGGGAAGGAGAAAGTGCATATGTCAGTGGCAAAAACTTTAAATTATGCTTAAATTTAGAGCTGAGCACATGTGTTCAGCCAGTCACTTCAGTAGCTGACTACAAGTTTTTATCTCCCCATAGCGCTGCAAGGGGAGAAGCGGGGTTGCCATGAGGAAAACAGTCAAAATATATGCGGCAAAATGTTCTTTACAACTTTATGCTGATGCAAGCAACTGACCCAAGTGGAGCCTAAACTCCCTTCTAGATGATGCAGTGTTTTCTCAAAAGGGGAAAAAAGCATTTCTAAATACAATATCAGCAAATACTCAAAAGCAATGGCGTGCAATAATAGTGATAGTAAGCATTATCCTGAATACTGAGATCTAGATCTGAAGCCAAATGGCCATTAGCCATAAAATATTTAGGTACATGGCTTTTTTCTTGAATTTAAAATAGGTTGCTAAATAGTCACAGTTGTGGTTTCCAGGCTCAGTCTGGTGGCGACAGTAACATTTTAATTTATATTAAAGAGAAGGCAAAGTTAAATCCATGACACGAACTAAGAGTCAGATGACCTGAAAGCAGGAGAATACAAATGAGCTCCCTGGAGAGAAGAGGCTGTGATGGAACAAATAGAAAAATACAGAGGAATGACTCGAGTCTATCACTGGAGTGACTGTATTTCACTTGGAAAGAAATCAAATGAGCTTAAATTGGGACAACTGCTTTATTTTCAGAGAATTACATCTGAAGCCTCTGCTGCCTACAGACAAGTGATATACAATTGTTTCTCCCTCTGAAGCCAGGCATTATTAATTGCCAATTTTCATATGTCACTCGACATGAGGAAGTCAGCAAAAGTCATCATACTTAATAGAGGCAGGTCTGAGTATTCCCACTGAGTCTCACAGAAGTAGAAAGGTCCCTGTTTGCAGACAAAGATTCATGAAATGTAAAAGTTAACTACGTGATATACCAGGAGGGAAGGAATGTTAACCTGAGACACTTGTAATTGCCCAGTGAGCACCCACATTGAGGTAAGAGATACAGCACCTAGCAGTCACCTATTTGTTGGCAAATAAAAGAAGCAGTGAAAAATTAGTTTTTAACAACACCATTAGGAGGTTTGATACTACATCAGAAACTGCTTTCCCTGCTCCTCTAACTCAAGCTCTGAGCCTAGAGGCTGTGTTTATTGGAAATTACTTCTGCCTTGAGACTGGAAGTGTAAAACCTAGCACTGACCACCTTTATGGTGCTCCTAGATATATATTATCTGAGGGACTGAAAACTTCCTTGGCAAATATAAGTGGGATTTTTTTTTTCCCTGGGGAGTATAGGTACCTTTACAGTAAGACTTAAACTTTAATTTAAAGACATGTTGTTTGGCACATCAAACGTCTCACTGAATGTTCTGTACAAGAACCAGATTTGAATGGAAAGTGAATTCAGGGCTGTTGACAGCTTATCTACTGACTTTGTATCCAACCTTAGGCAATTCAGCTCAAAGATGAGCACAACACTGTGAGTTCCCATTACAACCTTTGCAGTATCTCACCCTATTTTAATTTTCCTTTAAACAGCTACATTAAAAAGCTCTACAGGGACTCACTTATACAAAAACTGTTATGTCCAGGGAGCTGTGCTCTACTGCAAAGTCTGGGTCTAAATGTGAGCAGGTTTTGAAAGTATTAGCATTCCTTCCTCCACCCACTTATGTGATGACCAATGTCTTGGTAATGCAGCTTGCAGTATCTGGTTTGGAAAATACAATTCTCGGTAGAGTGGGAATGTGAACATGCTGGTAAAACTGAATGTCTGTTCAGCAGATTGTAATTCTCCTGTAGTATTTGGAACTCATGACAAAGAGCCATTCTGAGGACTTAGGAAGTTTGTAGCACTCAGTTAATATGGTGTCCTTCCATACTTGCTTGTTTTTAATGAACTTAACTAAAAACCATACCGAACCTACTCAGTATGTGATTCAGATGCTTTTAATTTAAATCAAAATCAATTCACTTTCAAATCTCACCCACTTCGGCTGCAGGGCTGTTTAAACTAAAAGGTCAGGAGGAAAAAAAATATTTTTAAAATTAAACCTTTTTAGCCTTCTCAATCAAAATATGAACTGCCTTTAAAGCGTATTTTCATCTTTAGGCAGAGGCCAATTATTTTAAATTTCAACTCTCCATTTTGCAGATTTTCAGACAGGTATTAAAAATAAGGTCTTAAAAAAGAAACTGTATCGTAGCTTCACCTATGATTGTTGTGACCGAGTCATAAAATCTTTCCTGTCTTAGGAGGCCCATTGGAACTGATGGAGACAGATCCATGATCTTTGGGAAAACGTGGTTTCAAATTCCTAGACAGGATAGGTACAATTTCACAGGTTGAGACATTTCTCAACAACAAACCTGAAATGTAACACTAAACCCAACAGCTCTGCCTGCTACTTTAGGGGAACATAGCTTAGATCTGCACATTGTAGCCATGTTCCCTCTTGAACTGCAATGTACCCCTTTGTGACTTGGCAATGCGATGGAAGGCTCTGCTTTAGGGAAACCTCCTTGTGAAGTACAAAGAGGTGGAGGTCTCCCACAGAGAGCCCTCTCTACCCTCTTCACTGGCTGATTCATTGAGGCAAGGCGGCTTCTTCTCTCCCACACAAAAAGAAAGGTGGTGGAAGCAGTTCTGTGATGAAAGGGAATCTTGGGCCTAGGCTGAGCTGTCCTAAGGAGAGCTAGTAATACATGGAATATGAATATTCATTGTTATTTTATCATTGGTAAACCTAAACACCAGGAAGAGGTTGAGCTGGATGTTACTACAACGTGGCCTGTTTTTGTTAAAGAAAAAAGCTGGAAGAGACAGCCACCTTTTTTCTTGCAGTACCTCAGTAAACAGATTGTGGGATACCGCAACATTGCATTAACAGAAAGCTAAGAACACTGTCGCATTAGACTGTACGCTGCACTGCTTCCAAACGGAGAGTGTCTGCTTCCCTTTGCTGGCACAGCCAGGGATGTCAATAAAGAAAAATGATTGCAGCAGAGCGGGCTAGTGCACTAAGAGAGAAGCTTTCTGCTTTGCATTTCCAGCAATTAAACCCCCTATAACTTCTTCTCCAAAACATCACATCCTTCCTTCAGCTTGGCCATCACAACATGTAGCAGTAGCATCTCAAATATAAGGCACAACAGCAAAGCAAGCAAGAGCTTCATAATGACTTCTGAAGGCATGCAGTGCAGCAGCGCAGATGAGGGGGGTTGGAGCGTGGAGGGTCAGGTATTGAGTCAGGTATTGAGTTGCAGGTATTGAGCAGTGCACTCATAATCCTTCTACTCAGATAATTCCAACCACTTCCTATATGTGTATATAATTATATATTACTGATTATCTATTTTCTATTCCTTTTCCATGCAAAGTTGTCCATCAGAAATAACTTTACTAGATAAAAACATATTTAGATACGCATAATCAAAATACAATTACTATATATACTTCTAATTAGCATAACATGTACTGCAAAGTATATTGTATATTCAGTGTAGTCTAGTGGCCAAAAATATTCCATGAATTCTGGTCAACAATTATCAAGAATTCTATTCCTGCCAGATAAAATGAAAATTATCACTTGCTGACTAAGTCAATATGTTACCCTGCTGCTATGCCATATGGCCCTGGATGCTGAGACACAACACAACCTCATCAAGTGACACCCAAACTGGAGGAGTGGTTGATACACTGGAGAGCAGGGTTTCCCTTCAGAAGGACCTCAAGGAACTGGAGGAACAAGCTAGCAGGAACCTCATGACGTTCAACAAAGGCAAATGCATCGGGGTAAGAAGTACCCCATGCGCCATGTCAGGCAGAGGGCTGAGCAAACAGCCCTGCAGCTGGAGTTTGGGGCCTGCAGAACAGCTACTGTCAACCTGGAGAGACTCCAGAGAAGGGCTGCTAAGACAGTTAGGGGACCAGAGTACCTGATGTACAAGGAGAGGCTGGGGCAACTGATTTGTTTAGCCTGGAGATGGGAAGGCCAAGAGGGGATATAATTGCAGTCTTCCACAATCTTAATCCATTGGAGAAGGCAGACACAGACTTTTCTCAGAGATGCACAGCAAAAGAACAAAAGGCAACAGTCACAAGCTGCAACAAGGGAAATACTGATTGGAAATATGGAAAAAAATCATCTCAGTGGGTCTAGTGCATCACCAAGACAGGGGCCCAAAGGGGCTGTTCAGTCTCCACCCTTGGAGATTTTCAAAGCTTGTCAAGGCTTGGAGCAACCTGATCTGATTTGGAAGGTAGCCCTTCTTCAGGCAGAAGGTTAGGCTACAGACCTCCACATGTTCCTTTCAACCTAAATTTTACTATGAATCTACAACATAAAATCCAGTTCCATAAGATACTAAGTATCCCTTCCATCAGCCATAAAGGTGCTTGAAGCTTTGTCGAGGGTCAACAGAATGGGCTTATTAGAGCAGTGACCTATCTAAGTTGCAGCTATGATTTCATTCAGTAGGTAATCGGGTTAAATGTGATCAATTATTTGATTGCCTATATATTATATTCAGGTTGTCATAACAGGCTGAGATATACGAGGCTTGATTCTTCTCTCCCTTTCTTCAAACATGTGAGATTCAACAGTGATAGGGAAGGAAAAAAGACAGAAAAACTGAAACTGTTTTCCCCTGAACAATGAGTGGAACTTCTACACTTCATGTAAATATTATCACTGATCTATGATGCAATCATTTCTACAGTCAGCAGGCCAAACCTCACTAATATTCCTTCCTCATCAAAACACATAGGGTTGCTCATACAAGTAAAGGTTTGCAGGCATGCAAATTAATTCATAGTAAGATGGTTAAAGTTCTAAATCATGTATTAAATTACTTCTATTGTACAAGTTTAACTTCATTTTCCAAGCTAGTCACATGCAACAGAGATGCAGTAATGTAGGCATTCCAGCTGCAGGAGTGGTTAGCTGCTGATGCCTTCTAAAACTAGATTTGTAAGTCAGATCATTGGAAAGATCAGCGGTTTGTGTCCTGTATGTCATGAGACCAGAGAGGTGGAATATTGGCAGAAGATTAGGTTTATTTTTGTAAATGTGCTTGAAATATTTAGACAAACTAGGATAGAAATCAACTTGTAGAGTTATAAACCCTGATCCAGCAAAGAAAAAAAGTCATGAGCAAGCCCATCTCAGGTGTTCAAGGAACATAAATATCGATTTATCCTTGAACAGTGGCCCTAAGTCCCATTAAACTTCAAGGAAGGACAGTAATATTCAAGCACTTGCTTAAAGGTAGGCATGTGCTTAAATGCACTGATGACCGTGGGCATTTTTACTTGTATACCCCTGAGTAACAAACAGGGAGCTACCACCAGGTTTGTTAATATTGCAGGCATTTCTGCATGTCCTTGTTTCTACATAGAAGCATACTGCTGGCAGTTTTGATTTTGCCACAGAAGAAAATGAGCATTCCAATATGAATTGTCTGCCTGGGTCTGATTAAATAAGATAAGTTAGCCACCAGTTTCTGTAGGTTCAGATTGGACTACAAAGATTTATTCTCATGAATAAATTTATTTGGACCTTTAAGAGGCTTGGGTTGAAATGTAACAAATTCTGAACAATCTGATTGGGACCAATATATAAGCAGCCAGAATGAGATACCAGTCAGTATCTTTCCCTCCCTCAGGAGCTTTACCCTTTACTGTTTGTAGGTTTACCTGTTAATGCTCGTCATGGTTATAGGCTCTGACTCAAGAGCTCTCATTAATCACCACCTAAGAACACTGCATCAGGTAAGCAAACATACCAGATGCTGAGCTGAAGCAGCAGTACTCACTTCAAACTGTCATTTGCTCCTGATGTAACAAGGCAAAAGATTATGCAGCCTAAGGACCAATAATTTTTCACTGCACAATTCAAAACAAGCTTTGGAGGTTGGTGCCACATTGCTACAATCGATGGCATGAGGGTTCATGAAGTTCAGTGATTGGCACTGAAACACATATCCTCTACCTCACTGCTTGTCTTGGATTATACCCACTTGGAGTTACTCAAAGGTGTTCAGTTGATGAGCCTGAATAACAATGTTAGAATTTGGATTCAGCTCTCAAAGTCTGGGAGTGTTTGAAAGCTAGGTCTGAATAATCACATCCTTTAATAGAGCCAGCTGTGAAGAGCACCTGAAGATCTTAATTTTATGAAAGTTCAGGTTCATTTTAATCCAGATTTTCATCTGTAATCCAGCCCTAATTCTTCCTCTGAATAGCAGGAGGAATCCAGGCAAGATCTTCGCATAGGCATTCAAGCATTTAGCAGTTCAGTTTCCAGGCAGTAAATTTTGCTGATTCAGCAAACACAGCAGTTCACAAACTATAATCTACTAATACAGCTGTTGTCACAGTGGTAAAGCATCTGTCAGTCTCAGAGCTGTGATGTCTTGCTGCTCCTTGGAGCTCAGGTCAAGATTCATTTAAGATTTCCAAATGCTTTTTCTTTTTTTTCTTTTTTGGACCAGCTAGGCTCCAAAATAAGCATACTTCTTTGATGTCTTTCTGTGTCAGGTATCTCTGATGAAAATCCAGCTATGAGCAAACTTTCAGCCAATGCTGAAAGCAAGACAGCAACTAACAAGTGAGGAAAGAACCAACATGCAGAATGACCTGGAGAGAAGATTAAATGTCTGCACGCAATAGAAAAAGAACCCACAATAACAAGTGTAAAGTCCCAACAATTCTGCCAAAAGAATGCTTAATAATGGGGTGCAGCAAAGCAGATGCACACCTCCTGTTGAAGGAAGCTCAGTTTCACATTGTTTCCTATAGTCACTCTAATTTTGCTCAACTGTTTTTATGGTAGCTCCAGTGCATGTTGGAACAATAGTGAGAAAAGGACTGGGACACTGGAAGGAACAACAGAATCCATGAAAGGTCTGAGGCATAGATTGTGACAATACAGTATTTGAAAATCTCCAAGTTCACGCATTGCTGGTTATACTTGCCATGTGGTTTCAGCAAGAGATAGTATTCTTCACACACAGTGTTCAAACTGTTCAATAGTGCATCATGCAGCAGCTGCTGGTTGGCAGCCCAGAAATGACTGCACTTCAGTGGTAGGCAAAGGGATCCCAATAGCTCCTGAAGTGCTTGGGCTTTTTGCTAGGTAGAAAGGAGTTAAAAGTATATAAAGAAGTGCGTTTCTAATTTATTACCTTTTACACAGATGTATGCTTTATGGGAAAGGCATGATACAACTAATGCAACCTTCTCTTTAAGGCTCACTCAGGAATTTTTTAAGGTTACAAATTGTAGTCTGTGTACTTCTTTGAAGAACCACATTTTGCTGCTCAAACTGGGAATGACAGCAGGCCAGCTGGTACGAATGGCAGCTTGCTGTCCATGTTCACATACTGTAACTTTTGTATGATGTTGTCTAAACTCATACATGAGTTGCCACGGGACTCCATGCCCTGCTTGTTGTTTGCTGTGCTGATACACTGGCACATCCAGAGGTGATTTTTCACATGTCATTAGAAATGTTATAACGCCAGATTGGTTTTGTAAGTACAAGTAACTACCTAAGTGATGGAGAATTCCCGTCTCCTATGCATGCGAGAAGAAAAAGGGAGGGCAGAGGAGAGAGAGAACAAAAGGCTATGTACCAGATAAAAGAGCAGGAAACCTGAATTAATTTCTGGAAATAATAACATTTTTGTCAGTTATTCCTCTTTCCTGAAAGATGGAACCTCACTGGTTGAAAGATGCTCAGGTCAGATATGCTTTCATTTGTCAGCAGCTAAGTTGGTGTAGCCCTTGTAAAATCTAAAATCACATGCCCTTCACATGAACTGTTGTTTTTCATGCCTGCACTCAGCCTAAAGTGTAGAAATTGTCATATGTCATCAACTTGGCAATCTGTTCAGATCAGTATCCTCTCTAATAGTAGCTTAAGAGGGCAGTGCCATAATCTGATACATATACTTTTTCCTCTGCTCTAAATCTCAAATTAATCTCTTGAGAGACTCAGTTCTTCCTTGGAGCACGCACTTTAAAATCTCCCTGAAATCTGACATAAATTATGCCAAATCTGGGAAATCTTGCTATAACATAACTGACCAAACCCTCTTCAATCTCTTTAAGGTCTTGGCCTCACTGGCTTCCTGTGACAATATGTTCCATAGCTGAAGTACATGCTCAGTAAAAATGCTTATTTTTGTCAGATGCTTCCTTTTATGGAATTCTCTGATATTTCATTTCCTTTCTCGTCCAGTTATTGCAGTAGCATACAGCCCACTTCCAGTGCCCTGACTGCACTTTTAGGCCTGAATGCCCTGACCAGCCCCCAGGACCTCCCCCCACCTACCCACAGCCCAAGACCCCACTCCAGCCCAGCCCGGGGCCCTCAGTTCCTGCCCCAGCAATGCCACAGCAGTGCCAGTCTCCAGCTCCCCACAGCTCTACCCATGGGTCCCATCGAACTGGGTCCCTGTCCCTAGGGAAGTACCTGATGCCTGGGGCTGGAGCTGCCCCGCTTTCCCCCTACTGCCCTGCTCCCTGGCAGGGCGGCCATGTCCTGCCACTCCCGGAGCCCCTGCCGCACCCAGACCCCAGGGAGCCACCAGCTCTTATGGCTCCCTGGCACCTGTTCCTTGTGGAGCAGCACCACAAAGTCTGCTTTTTCTTCCCCTCCCCAAATCTTTTTTATGAAATCCACACAGAAACCTCCTACGAATAATGGCCCCCTCTCCGTTCGCCAGCTGGCAGCCCCCTCAGTGCTGACTGTTGCCCTAAGAGGGACATTTCCAACAGCCACTCCTCAGGACCTCTGGACTCCCGAGGGCTATGTTCAGTGCTGTCCACTTCAGAACTTCCAGCAGCACTCTGACATCTTTCTGTCCCTTCACAACTGATGAAACCGCCTCTGGGTCAGGTGAGCAGTGACAGGGACATGGCACCCGCCCAGAGAGCTCCTGTCACACTCAGGAGGGACGGTCTCAAGTTTCCCCCCAAAAACCCAGGAAATCCCTTCATGGGTCCTCTAAATCAGTTATAAATGTAAATGTGGAGCTCTGAACACCATGATTTCCCCATCATCCCAAAAATGACTGAAGCCCGTGCCTCCAGGCCTTACCTCCTCCCGGGTGACAGCCACTGAAGAGCTCCCGAAATGGCGGCAGGAACCAGCTCTGCCAGCCCTGCTGATGGTTGCCCTCCCTTCACCACCACCCAGTGCTGTGAGGGTGCTGTGCCAAGTCCTGAGGGAAAGGGGATGCCGGGCAAGCTGAGGGATGCTCACCCAGCTCAGTTTTCTGTAAAAAAGACGTTATCACATGCGCAGACTGCCAGGTTGGGTCCTGCCTCAGGGCAGATGCCCCGCTGGCCTCCCCCATCCAGCAGCTTCTCTGCAGGGCCAGGCAGCTCTGCCAGCTCGGGTATACTCTCGCGCGGGGCATCTCCAGTGAATTTTGCTCATCCTCTTTGGCAGTCAGCACAGATAACAGTTTCACTACATTCTTCCCTTCAAAATTTAGCCACTTTTTGGCTGAAATGGCCAGAGCTGTCACCCAGGTAAATGTGAGTGGGGCTGGGCTCCACATGGGTCGTCCTTCAGGCAGAAAGGGTACATGGCTTTTGCTCTCCAAGGCCTAGGTTTGGTCTCAAATGTCGGCACAGCATGTCTTCATCGAAGTCTTTCATGATGCAGAAAGGTAAAAATAGATTTATTTTACTCAGGGAACAGACCCACAGGGAGGAAATGATTTTCACAGGAAGTGAATCCAGTTCTTCTCAGTCGTGCACTAAAGCCATCCTTTCTCTTTGGTGGCAGCTATCTAACGAAATGTGTTTTCTCTAGTCTAATCCAGTACATTGTGCTCTGTGCCGAAGTTGTCAGCTCATTGTAACTGCTCCAGAATCAGGTTTTGTTCTGTTTTAAATAACAGTGAAACAAATTCATCTGTGAGCTATGGATTAATAGCCGTCGTGGATTTGGGCCAATGTACTTCAATACATTCATGAAATTTCACTTTATCCTTGATCCAAGAATATTTTAAATTTACAATTCTTTCTTTTTTCTTTGTTGTGTTTCACTTGCTTGTAAATACACATAATACATCCTGATTTTGTCTGCATATTGATTGTCTTTCTCAGGAAAATAGATAAATAATTAATTGGTGAATAGGAGATGGACTGGTGTTGGAATTATGCCGGATCTAACCTTGGGTCTTCTCTATTTCTTTATCATCTTTGAGGGAAAGAGAAATGAAACAAAGAAACAAGAACACTTAAAACGTGATAAATTCTTCCTTGTAATGAAAAGCGTTCAGAAAAACTCCTTCCTTTACAAAAGCATCTTTGGTTTGTTTGATACAGTATTGTTGTCAGGTGCATTGGGGTTGTTTTGAAAGGAGAATGACAAAACAATGTTGCTTGTATGATAATTAAATGTAGCTGTCTACAACTGCCAGTCAGGATCAAGTTTGAAAATCTCAGCAGCAGAAGCACAAATTCCTGCCACCTAAACTGAAGGAGGAACTCCTTTACCTAGAAATGAGTAACAGGCTATTACAGTCTCTGCAGCCAGCCATAAAAGGGAAACATTCAGTACACTGCAATTATGCCATGCATCATAACCTCTATGGTTATGTGCAGAGTAAATGTAGATTGATCATTATTAACTTCCAATTTTTCTGAAGAATCAGCCTAAGTACCTCACATAATAGAAAATAAACTCATTAGAAGATGATGACATCTGAAAATTGGAAGTCTAGGTTTCTTTTTTTTTCCTTAACTAGGTCTGTCTTCTGTTATTTCCTCTGTTGTCTCATTGAGGATTCTTGGTTACAGCTGCTTGGAAAATGGGCAGTTAAGGAGACTTTTTTTTTTAGGCAGAATAGTCTGAAACAGCAGTGAAAAAGAAAAATATTTTGACTCCTAAACATAGTTGCACTGCCTCCTGGGAACTGTAGTCCAGGTGTTGCAAAACGGTATTCTTACTTGTAGGTTGGGTTCCCTGTCATAAGTAAGTAGACCAACATGCCCTCCTTTTTCACTTTATTTGTACAGGGAAGTGGTGCATCGCAGCAGTCACGTGGCCACAACACACCAAGGGGGATAATACAGCCTAAAAAGAAGAGTATAAGACAATCAAAGTAAGTATATGAAAGACTTCAATAATGTTACAAAATCGTAATAGCTAGGGTTATGATCACTGCTTCAGCTACAATTTTCTGCAGAAAAAAAGTACCATTGACCAGAAATATTTTTAATTAAAATAGTTCTGTCAAAAGCTCAGCTCTCCACCAAAACCAGGCTAGAACTGTACTTTTTTTGTCAAATGTGCTGTTGATAAATTGAGCAGACACTGCTTCTGCCTGCTTCTTTCTCAGCCCCCCTGTGGATCAGATTAAATGACAGGGGCTGCTCCCTCTAATTCTCATACATGAATTGCAGTACTGAGATGCATTTATGATCATGATCATGCCTTCTAGCAGAGATTGCTTCCCCAAAAGCTTGATGGAAAAGACCCTCTTAGAGAGAAAGGAAACAATTTTTTCTCAGAGAAAGTCTAGGGGAGAAAACAACCTTCTCTAGATTCTGGCACAGTATGTTAAGTATCATTTAGCAAGCATACAGAAAAAGGCATGCCTGACTGCTTTCCTGACATACAAATCCATGCTTAAATAGGCACTATGAAGGGAGTGGGGTTTTGTGGGAGGCTGTTCCTTCTGGAGAATTCAGAGGAACCCAGTATATTGTCTTGGCTGCCCAGGAAACTGGCATCATACTGAAAAAGAAGCAATGATAATGAATCAAATCTGCTGGAAACAGCAATGTGATAAGAGAAGGAAAGGTAATCCAGTAATTAGAATGCTAGCCTGTAGTTTTACAGACTTCAGTATCCTAATATGCCACAGACTTCCTGCATCAGTCTCTTAAACCTAGATCTTCTGAAGGATCTAACATGTATTGATGCTGGTTTTATTAATAACAGAAACACTTTCAAATAGTTCTGGGTCCAAAATTAGAAGGTATAATAGTCTAAGTGTAGATTAGTGTAATGCTTCTAGATTTTAAGCTCCCTGCATCACTGTTATATTAAATTTGATGGGATGAGTGAATCAAAAGTCTGTTCATGACCAGTCCTAACAAGTTAAATAGGGTTCAGGATTTTGAATGCAGGGATCTCAGCCTATTTAATGTCATAGCAACAAGGCCTGTGATCTTGGCCAACTAAGCAAAACCCTTACTAAAAAAAAAAAAGCTAAAAAGAGAAAGAAAAAAGATCCAGAAGAAAGAGCAACAACAGGAACTTGGTGCTTGTTTGGGTTTTAGCCAAAGCTGGCAAGAGTAATGAGTCATCTAGGTCTTCTTCTACAGCCTGGTCTGCTCTGACTTTGACGCTCCAGTAGTGCACTGGTGTATTTCAGCACACAGAAGGTGATGTAGGAAGCAGCCATTAAAAAATGCCTCACTCCCTTTAGCATTATTTCCTTTCATGACCGTCTTGATTCCTCTTCTGTCTTTTTTTTTTTTATGGCCCTTCTGAAGAGTTGAATAGCTGATCCCCCTATTATTTTAACAGTAAACAGATGTGAGGTTAATCTAGCACATTCTTTTCTAGTTTTG
Organism: Haliaeetus leucocephalus; assembly: GCF_000737465.1. Classification (NCBI taxonomy): domain Eukaryota; kingdom Metazoa; phylum Chordata; class Aves; order Accipitriformes; family Accipitridae; genus Haliaeetus; species Haliaeetus leucocephalus. The sequence continues at coordinate 22,746,952 of NW_010972437.1, forward strand.
TTTCCTTCTTCCTTACCACAAATGATTTTAGTAGTACAATTAGGCTTTTTTGTTTGGATTAATCGAGGCCCTTTTGCTGCTTTTTATAAACAAATCATTGTTACCTTGGGCAACTTAGCATATTGGCCATAAGTAATAGTAACAATCATCTTTTTCTTCTATGTTCGTATAGCAACTAACATAATAGAGCCATGCTCCATGATGGTGTCTCTGCAGAGCTATCACAATGTAAATAATTAATAATAACAGTTGTTTAACACTTGAATGGGACTCCGTTGTTTGTAAACAAAGAACATTTATTTTCTCTGCATTGCTTATTACACAAAACATAAAATTACTCCAAAGGAAGGAAGCTGTTTTACTCATACACTTGGTGAAGTGTATGAGGAAACTCAGAACTCAGCAACACATCAAAAGTGAAAGGTCAAATGGTTTTTTAAATTATTTTAAATATATTACTAGCAATGTGGGCAAATAAATCTGATATTTATGTTAACAAATTCATCTGCCAATATGCAATTATAGATCAAATAGGCCTTGTGGTAGTATTGTCCCCATGATAAGAGAAAAACAATAAACAGCTTTAAAAAGAAGGACATTTAAAAGTGCATTTTACTACAGTATGTAAATACAAGTACAATAGCAAAACCATATCAGAAGTCAGCTATGCTTTTTCCACACAACATGCTTTAACAAAGGAACATTAGTTGACATTGCAGAAAAATTCACTTATTTTGCTGAGTCTCATTATGTAATCTTGCTTGCATGTATCTTAGTATTAAGGTATTAACACAGCATATAACCAACAGATTTTTATTAAAGTTGTGGTTTTGTAATTCCAGCAGATTTGAGAGTCATGATTTTCCTTTGCATAAGTCATATTGTCCCGCTTGTGGTACCAATGGCTGAGTGTTTTGGTTTATGTAACCCAAATATATCCATGTTCCTTATGAAGAAATTATGTCTATATGCCAATTAGAGAAAAGGTCCTTGCCCTTAAACTCTTCCTGTAAGTAGACAATATTAAAACAAGTCCATTTCTACTTGAAAGTTTGGCATTTATGAATACACAACCAATCGGTTATTAATGTGACAGGGAAAGGCACAAACCCAAGAGATTTGTGGTAAGGAAGAATCCATAGAACACACATAGTTCAACATTTCCATTTCTGTCTTTTCTGACCATCTCAAGACTGAATCAAGAAGAAACGGAAAATAGATATTACTATAATGATGTTGCAATACACTAGCATGAAGGGCTTCTAATCAGATCAGAACACCATGGTGCTAGATGCTGTCTAATGAAAAGGGGATTCCTCTTCCAAAGAGATGACAACAGAATAAAAGAGCTTAGAGCTTAGAACTCATCTTGGGAAGTTTGCTAGAACAATGTAAATATTTAGTAATTCTTCATTTAGACAAATTTACTGAATCCAGGATTGTTCACGTTCCCCTCAGTGCAGGCTTTAAGCATAAGCAACTCAAGAAAATATCTGGGGTCCTTTTACTTCTGGAGGCCCTGCACAACTGGTCTATCAAATCCTCACCTACCAGAGCAGCTGCAGCCCAGCTGCAGTAACAGTAACTCCCTGTTACTTATGGCATTAATGTATATGTAGCCTTCTTCCACAGAAAGACATGGGGCTCAGTAAACTATGCAGAGTGAGATAAAAGCTTACACATGGGCACTCACAGTGGAGCAGATCTTGTGCCTGTGTGAGACATAAGCTTTTGGCTCCTTGACATGGTAAGGAGTATTTTTACAGTGCTGGCAACAGTGAGTCCAGCTGAAGACTTAGAGGAGGGCCTGGGAATTTGGCAACAAGAGGTTAAAAATGGGGAATCTGGTTATCTTTTTTTCACTATAGCGGTAAGACTCCATTTCTAAATGATGCTTAGGACCTTGCACTTTCTGTCTTTCCATAGTAACATCTCAGGCACGTGTCCTGTCATTGTTTCCCATGCTAGCTGCCCAGATGTAGTGCTTTCATAAACTCAGAGAGCTATGGCGCACTTCAAATCTGCAGCATTTTTCACTGTCAGCCTGTATTTCTTAGGTCACATTTGCTGCATTGGCTTGCACTTTTAGTGCTACCATTTGCTGCTTGTCATTGACAAGTGCCTTCAGCAGGTGCTAAGTTTTTCTGCTGTGTAATTGACAGAAGGGAAAAAAAGTGTCCGTTTCGGCTATGTTCTTTCTGTGGCGCACATGGGGAAATGAGCTTGAGGTGACCTCGTCAGCCTCAGCTAAACCTCATCTTATTGCTTTTTACTAGTTTAGCTGGACAATGCCTTGTTAGCATCTCAGTGCTGTCCCCCTCTTATATTTCACAGACTTCACTGTCTACACAGATCTAGTTTCAGCAGCTGTTTTATTACCATGCTCTCCTTCCTCTTATTTTTTTATACATATTGCTTTTTTCTGGGTTGCTGCCAAGATGCAACTTGTTTAAAAAATAAACCAAACCCAGATCCTGGCTTATGTCACCCTAATAACCTTAACTCCATGGTTTTGTCTCTAGGGTCTACAGCTCGTGACATCAAGTCACTTCGTAAAGTGAAACTGGGTTTGATGGCTCATGGATTTTGCTCCAAAACCTCTGAAATTAACTAACTTCCCACTGACTGCAATTGTCTTCAGATCCATCCTCTGAGCTATCCTGGAGTCACTCAGTAAGATCTTCTAGCTTCTGTGAAAAGAAAAATGCATTAAGTCTTGTAGCAGATTTCACCAGCACTTCTCAAAGCACTTCACTAGCAAGGAAAAGTATCATTATCTCCATTTTATAGGTCCTTAACACATTTTTGCATAGGCTTGACAGAATGTTTTTGAACACATTCTTGTCTTATCACTGCTCGTTTCCTCCAAAACTGTTTTCTTAGATAAACAGGCATCTGTTAATATTTGACGGTAGTTTTCTTTTTCCCACAATCCCCTTCCTCTTTCAGTGCACAGGATAGGTGGTGTTTAGTACATGTGTAGCTCTTCATATTTTAATTTAACCTCCATGATCCATATATGTCCCTTGCCTCCTTACTTTATGCTACTCAGACTTCCTTTGATGTGAGTTATATTCTTTATCACAGGGTCTTTTGTATGTTGTTTATCATTAAGGAGCCTGAGTGCTTCATGCCTGTTGATAAGTTTGCCTTTCCAATACATAGGCAAACATAGTAGGACAAAAGAGGATGCCTTCCACTTCATAGATAGGGAATATAAGGTTGAGTTTCCTATTCTGAGTGAATGTACAGTCTAACTGTCTAAGATCTATTTCAGAAGATTCAGCTGTACAAAGTGTTAAGTACTCACTGCACTGCTCCTATTGAATTCAGTTTCTCTTATGAGTGCTCAGCATTTCTGGAAATCTGATCAGATACCAAGTTGGATACTCAGAAACAGAGATATGAACATTTAGAGATAATGTGGGAAAATTTTCATTTAAGCAGTTTGCCCAATGTTATAGAGGTCACATTGCATTAATGATAAGACCATCTTTTTCCTTCCAGTTATCTCCTGCCTTTAATTATACGTCCCAGCTATTGCAACAAACAGGTTAGGCAATCTGGGGGGAAAAAAAATAATCACGTAGTTAAAAACTCCATCTCACATACCATGTTCAAGAAGGCTAGTACAGTTTTTCCAGCATTTTTAATCTAGCATCTCCTAACTTTTGAGTGACTTTGTTCCCTCTGATCACAGTTTGTGTGTGTGAGATTTCCTAGTTTTTTTTAAAAAGCAACCCAGACAAAAAAGATTTCTGTTTTGCAGGTTATATTACATCTCTGACATCAGTAAAATTCAACATTCCCATCCTGGTAGCTGAGACACCAGAGTTAACTCATAGAAATAGCAAATTGCCCTCTGTAGATCAGTGTGTTGAGGCACATACTTACTGAGAGCAGAAATCTGGGAATCTAATGGCTCTGGGGAAGAGTGTGCCTACAGCTTCTGTCCCGCTAGCTCCTGTCTTGTTACCTTAAGTTTCATCCACCAATCTTGAAAATTCAGTTGAGTTTTCCTCATTCAACCCATCATTCAGTCCTAGACTCTGTCCCCAATGTCCTCATGCAGTCGCAGACTCCTCATCCACCCACGAGTTTTGCCCACCGTCCCTAGCTGTATCTCTACAATCTCCCTTCGATCTGCCTTCCACGCTTCCACACTGGTTCCTGGTCGTGTTTCCTTGCTCAGCCTGCTCTCCCACAGATTCATTCTAGTTCTTATCTGATCCTGGGGGTACTTCTCAGCCTGCGTGCTCCTGAAAAGCCAAAAATGAAGTCAAAGCAAAGATGCTACTGTCCAAAATCCAAACTGTTACCTGCTTGTGCAGAGATCCTGGCTTTGGTTGCATCTGGCTGGAGTGTCAGGCTGGCTTTTCTGCTCAGTATTCTCCCAAAGGCACAGGGAGGTGAGGGGAGGAGAGATGCTGTCTGGAGCTCCCAATCACTCTTCTGGATCCCAGGGAACTGTGTTGTCTGGCTGTCCTCGGGCAATACTGCAATTCCAGAGACCTAGGATGAATCCCAGGAGGTGAGAAATTTTTTTCAGCTTCGGCAAACATCTGTCTAATAAGGTTTTTTGAGAAGGCAGGCAGGAGGATACCCTTGATAATGAAGATATAGACAAGAATTCACCTGGTTGTCAGAGTTCTCTCCCAGTGTTGTTATAATGTTGCAAGGGTTTCATCATTGTGTTATGGTACCTAGAGCCATGCAGAGGTATTGCTAAGTATCTTAAAAAATTGAATGTATTCTTAAAGGAAGATCTGAGAGAACAACCGAATCTTACTATGATGGTCCATTCTCGACACAGACCTTACCAGAGGGTTTCACAGTGGAAACTGTTCACAAATCTCACTGTTTCACAAGCAGCAGCTGAGTAACCACCTGTCACCAGGCTTATGCATATTTCAAGAGAAGAAAATGAGAAAAATAATACTTTACAGAGTTATTAATGGTTGCCAGAGCCCCGTGACAGGGCTTTGAAACAGAATTTAGGTCTTCTAACTCCTATTCTTGGTCCGCAAAACAATCTTGTGCTTATAAGTCGCACCTTAAATTATCTATTCGTTGCTGTGGTGGAAGCAAGAGGTAAGACTCCATATTTCTCTGACACTGAGTTCCTTCCACTCCCATTGACTTCTGCAGGAGCTCAATTCCATACTCAAGGTAAGATCCAGATGCACACCAGAATCCTCCTTGTATAGTAAACCTAGACACATACAGCAGTTGGAAGCCGTGGTGTTCTCCAAAGAAGTGCTGGCATGGCTGCCCAGAGGAGCTAGGATGCAGGGCATGACATAAAGCAGATCAAAAGGTAAATGTAGCTGCAGCCTCAGTCACGGCAATGTTGAGCTTGTGCTATGTAGACAACCAGCTTAAAAACCAGGAGTATATCAGCTTCCTGCACAATCCATTTAATGGGTTGTTCACTGTTGTTTTTTTCTCACTCTTCTCTATTTATGGTTTAGTGGTATCCACTACTGCTCTCTTCTGCCTCTCTTCCCTTGGCACTCTACCTTTTACCCTTTCTGATTTCTTCCTTTTATCTTCAGTATTTTTTGTTTCTGCCTCCTTTGTTTCCCTGTTGTTTCTCAGCTGTTTTTCCTCCTTCCTTTACTGACTTTTCTCCCTGACAGCTGGGGATTGAGCCAAAGCCTGCTGAAGTCAATCCATTACCTTCAAAGAGTTTAGGATCAAGATCTTATTCCTGCTTGCTTCCCTGCTTCTTCTACAATCTCTTTTCCCATGCAGCAATCTCTGTGGTGTTTCCCTACTAAAAGATGGGTTACTGCAATATGCAGGGAAGGAAGGAGGTGTAGAGAGATAAAATCCTGAGGACCTAGTAAATTCCTTACTGAATTGCTTAAACTGCTACTCTGACTGTACAACTGCAGAAAGCCAGAGGATTTGATCATAAGGTTGGGTTTTTTTATGCTAGCTTCATCACAGCACAGCTTTTTTCATATGGCTTTGAGTAGTGGTCCTTGCAAAGACAAGGTCTTTCAGGAAGAAAATCCCTGTCATTAAACTTTGCCATATTGCATGCAGTAGCTAGTAACCACATAGTCAAACACTTAATTGTGGCTGCTGATCTTGAGCTCAAACAGGCAGTACTTAATCACACAAACTAACTCCAGGAAGACTGAAAAATAGAGAAAAAAACATGGATATTTACTAATATTATATACAATCATATAAATCCACACAAAGCATATGTTTAATATATGCCATGTATATGTGTGCACGTGTGTGTGTATACACGTGTGCAAAAAAAGTAGATATAAAATTATCTATCTACATATGGAGAGGGATATATTCTCACAGGATAGATGTACAAAAAACATTTTAGTAGAACACTGTCTGCAGCAAATGTATACTGATGGTTGAATGCTAATACATTTTTGGATACAATATGGAGACAGATGGTCAGCTATTGTGGATGGAGACAGCTCCATTGAAGGCTGAGGGAAGTATTGCAAACACTGTTTTACACCAAATGGTATTTTGATTGTATGTTTATAGTCCTACCTTTATATTCAGTCCTTCATATGGATGAATATTTTGTATACCCAGACCAGAGGCATAATAACTCTATTTGCAAGAGAAGCCCCATCTACTTCTCTATTGCCAGCTGTTAGTGTGAGACTACCACTGGACAGCATCGCAGAATCAGTCTCGATATGTGAACTTGCATATTGAAGGCAAATATTTTGCCAGCAGAATAGAGACCTATATGGTTCTAAAATAACCAGCTGGGGCCCTGTTACTAAAGTATGTAGATGCCATCACAATCCAAGGGGTGTTAGTTAAACTCCACTAATGCACCTATTTCTGATTTACAGGTGGAGATGTCAGCCCCTGCTAGATTATATGACATGTAAATCCTCATGCAGGAAATGTGTGGTTGGGCTATGCATTGAATTCAGATTCAGATCTCAGCTCTCTTCACAAGTTCATTGTTCAACACTTTCCTGATAATGCAGTAAAGGTAAAACAGCCTGCAAATATTTCAGAAAGCTTCTGCAAATCACTGGAAAACTATCTTGACCGCAGTACCTTGGAAACATGCAGTAGTGCTGCAGTCAGTGCACAACAGCTAGACTCCAATGGTTGTTTTAATCTTGTTTAAACTATTCTCTCAGCAGGTAACTGAGAGACATAAATTATCTACTACCTGCCAGCAAGGTGCCCGTACTGTAGAAGGTTTTTATGTTACTCAGGAACACATTATATCCAGCTTTGGAGATTCAGTGAAAGAAACGACAATGTTCTTAACAGTAGGGCCACTTAAATGTAAAGGGGCATGCAGACCTCAGACTTAAAGAAAGCAATAAAAACTCTAATGGAAAATTTCTAGGAAGAAATATTTGGAAAATATCTGTACTCAACTTTTAACTGACTCCTGCACTACCTCCTATATATAAAGAGCATCTGTCTACCTGTGGTCCAAAAGTACTTTTATTCTAGAATGAAGGAAACAAGAATAATAAAGTACAAAAGTAAAATTCCCATGAAAGCACACAGCTTGTGTGTATTTCTTCTTTGTGCTGTGCAAGTGCGTACAAAAAGTCCACAGTCCTTCTAGACCTCAGAAATGTAAAGGGATATGATGCAGAAAATGGAGGCACTGAGTTATATGGCTGTGTATAGCATCCTTACAGAGCGTTGAGGTAAAAGCATTCAGACTAAACTCCATCCTGACTTGCCTCCATGCCATTCTCATTGACTGCAGCGAGAGAACCAGGTGAAAAGCACAGATATGTCACAGCTGAATAACAGAGAGCAGTCCCTTGAGACTTATGATATATTTCCATCATTAATCTGGCAAATCAACAAATGGTTATGGGACTGGTGCCACAGCCAGGGCTTTGGCTACTTAGACCATGGGACTCATTTTGAGAAACCTGGTCTACTGGGGGCTGTCAGGGTCCATCTGTCAGAGAAGGGGAAGAGCATCTTTGGTCATAGGCTTGCCAAGCCAGTGAAGAGGGCTTTAAACTAAAGTTGGCGGGGGAAGGGAGCCTCAATACATGCCACTCCTAGCAGTTTGATGCCAGTGCCAGCAATAGATGCCCAGAGCCTGGAGAGGGATTACAGGTCAGCAGGAGAGCACCTGAAGAGCAGCACAAAGGAATTCCAGCCAGTAAGTCAGCTTCCTCAGGGGCCCAACTTAAATGCCTCTATGCAAACACACATAGCATGGGGAATAAACAAGAGGAGTTAGAGACGCGCACATGCCTGCAGGGCTGTGATCTTATTGGCATCACAGAGACATGGTGGGATGGCTCCTATGACTGGAGTGTTGGAATGGAAGGTTACAGGCTCTTTAGGAAGGACAGACAGAGAAGACAAGGAGACAGTGTTACCGTCCATGTCAATGAACAGCTGGAGTGCATGGAGCTCTGCCTGGGGATGGATGAGGAACTGGCTGAGAGCCTATGGGTCAGGATTAAAGGGAGGGCAAGGACAGGTGACATTACAGTGGGGGTCTGCTACAGGCCACCGCACCAGGA
>NW_010972437.1:22757216-22761457 GCF_000737465.1 Haliaeetus leucocephalus
CAAGGTCCTGCACATGGATCAGGGCAATCCCAAGCAGAAATAGAGGCCAGGCGATGAGTAGATTGAGAGCAGCCCTGTGGAGAAGGACTTGGGGGTATTAGTGGATGAAAAACTGAATATGAGCCAGCAATGTGCACTTGCAGCTCAGAAAGCCAATCGCATTTCGGGCTGCATCAGAAGTAGTGTAACCAGCCAATCAAGGGAGGTGATTCTCGCCCTCTGCTCTCGTGAGACCCCACCTGGAGTACTGCCTTCAGCTCTGAGGCCCCCAACATAAGAAGGACATGGACCTGCTCGAGTGAGTCCAGAGAAGGGCCATGAAGATGATCAGAGGGCTGGAGCACCTCCCCTATGAGAACAGGCTGGGAGAGTTGGGGTTGTTCAGCCTGGAGAAGAGAAGGCTCTGGAGAGACCTTATAGCAGCTTTCTAGTACTTAAAGGGGGCCTACAGGAAAGACAGGGAGGGACTCTTTAACAGGGAGTGTAGTGATGGGATGAGGAGTAATGGTTTTAAACTGAAAGAGTGTAGATTTAGATTAGATACTAGGAAAAAATTATTTACTGTGAGGGTGGTGAGGCACTGGAAGAGGTTGCCCAGAGCAGTTGTGGATGCCCCATCCCTGGCAGTGTTCAAGGCCAGGTTGGATGGGGCTTTGAGCAACCTGGGCTAGTGGAAGGTGTCCCTGCCCACAGCAGGGGGGTTGGAACTACATGATCTTTAAGGTCCCTTTCAACCGAAATCATTCTATGATTAACAAAATAGTGTTAAAAATACTTCATGCAAAAGTATGAAACTGGAATGTTTGACCTAAGCAACAATCCTTTATGCAACAGCTGCACCTTCATATCCCTTATTTTGGTGTGCTAATGATCTTCCATGGAACTTGTTAGCTGTATGTATCGCAGCCCTGCTATCAGGTGCTGAGGAGGCAGCAGGAGTGGCAAGCTGCCTTCAGGCTGTCCCCTCTGACAGATGTCAGCTGGAGAAAAGCAACGTACAGCTGTGCCTCATCTCTGAGACCACTCCCGTGTGAAGTCCTACAGGGGCTGGTCCTGTCTCTTTTCCTTTTCATCATGTGCTGAAGAGCTGTAGAAAAGGTCATGAGGAGCCAAGGGCTGCAATACCATCAATCTGTTGATGGCAACCAGCTCGTATGTCTCTTTTCAGCTGATGCAGTCAATGCTATGACACAGGTGTCACAAAACTTACAGGGGATAAACCCACAGATCAAAATGAGTTGGCTGAGGCTAAACTAAAGAAGGAAGAGATGTTGCTGGAAGGAAGGAGGAGAACTTGATGTAAAGGCAGTGAGCAAATCCTGCTTTCATTTTGGGCAAATGCTGTGTAGTTTGGGGTCCCAGTGTAGACCACGTTGCCCCTGGATTCAGTATGGCTTGCAAAGTGCTTGTATCTTTTTCTGTCTGCTCTGCTGTCATTTTTTGTGGTAAAGGTGACTCATTTTACCTTTTGTGAGAGGCCGCCAGAGACTTGTTCAGCTTAAAAAAAGAACAAAGAATAAAGCTTGTCAAATAAAGCAGCAACGTATAGGAAATGTGGAAGGTGTAATTCCTTACAGACATACTTACTGTCAGTCCAGTTTTGTATTTTATTCTTGGTAAAAGAGGTGTTTGAATATAGTAAGACAAGTAAGGGTTAGCAGACCCAGTGCAGACTTTGGAAATGAACATGATCTGAAACTGTCTGGTTTTATAGCCTTGAGCAAATCATATAATCTCTCTGCTACTGTTTTCTGATCTATAATCCAAGGGCAGTAATTCTTTCTTGCTTCTCAGTGGTGAATTAATGAATGCTTTCCCAGTGTTTTGCGGTGCCATATACAAATATTACAGACAAGCAAGCAGCATATAATATTAATGCTGAACAGCTACAGGGTAAAACTTGGGATTCTGGATAGCGGTGCATGCAGATACAACTGTAATGAGTTCATTAGTAATGCAGGACTGGATTGATTAAGTAGTTGCCGCTGTGTAAAGCCTTGTCTAGCACTGATCGTTGATATATTATTTTGACCCAAGAGAGATGCTCAATGATCTTGTCTCTTAAGTTTTGGCAATGCATGTCATGTCAATACAAATTATTGAGCTGAACTGAAAGAAAGAAGCTGTAGTTGCCACATGGATACCCTTTTTATATTCTTCTGTATATAAGAATTGCAGCCTCCCAAACTGGATTTTTTATATAACCTTTCAGAAGTACAGTTTGAAATAGCTTGTCTTCTTTTTTTCTTTCTTTCGCTTTTTCTTCCTTCCTGAGAATGTTTCCTCTTGCCATTGTGATAAAAATGTACTCCTGTGACAAAACAACCATGTCCCAGGATTTTATCCTTTCCTACCACAATGGCAGCACATTCCCTATGGTGATGACACAGCACAGAAATTCCACCACATTGAGGTTACTTTTGCATTGCCTGATACTGGTAACCGTGATGTGAAGTGTCAGAAGGTATAACGGTTTTCTACACAAAAGAGTCACAGGAGGATTCAAACAGTCTTTGAGGACCTGGAAATCCAGCTGAGATTAGAGGTCTGGATGAGTCAGGGTAGTTGTGTGCAGAAGCCTTTCAGTTCTAGGCTGGGGATCTGAAGGTGAACAGCACATGGAAGAGGTTACCTATTCCTGGAGGTTTTGATAGCTTATTTGAAATGGGCTTCAACTGGGGATCTGGACCCTTTTGCTGGCAGGCTGATTATTACAGATTGGGAAGCTGGCACCAGCGGTGGTGGTGACTAGTACAGCACACCCTTCCATCCATCTCAGCGCAGTCAGTAAGCACTGCAGGTGAGAAGTAGCAGTGCAGGTAGCATATACTTTAGGGATACAGATAGTTGACACAAAGGATGTTTTGGTTGGGGTCCTTCCATTGTAGGTGAAAAGATTCCTACCTTTTCCCTCCCTAAGTGTCTCTCCAGCTGTGTGTCCTTCCTCATCCCAAACGCCTTCTGATGGCTCCTGGGCTGTGCCTCGTGTACATTCACTGGCATTTTAGAGTGAGCTAAGGATTGCTAACCCCATTTTAAGGCGGGCTAACTGAGGCCTTCTGCAAATGGGAAGTGAGGCATAGCACTGTGAAATGATTTGCTAAAGGTTATCCAGCTGTGACTGAGAAAAGCGTGCTCTGGTTCTGCTGCAAAAGATGCCACAAAAGTGTAAATGTTAATAGTAATAACTTTCTCTATGTGTGTTTCTGCTTTGCAAAATTACATCTCCACCAGGGGACTTGTTAATGTCAACGGCATTCAGTTTTCATGATCACCGCTTGAAGTGATCAGTCAGCTGTATGGATCTACAAATTGCTCCCTTGCAGCCAGCCTCTTAGTCTAATGCTCAGGCGACAGTCAGCTGTGAGGATCAGACTCGAAAAGATGCCTTTGATTTTCCTTTGATGTTCCTGAGCCAAGGAAGAATTTCACACGGCCACTGGGCAGTAGGTGAAGATCCCCTCTGTTTATGGGAAGCCAATTATAACCCAGCTGACCCACTTTGACCTTAAGATTACTGGTGGGACATCTGGGATGTCCTTGCGAGGCAGAGCTGGCTCACCAAATGTGCCTAACTAGGGGCACAGACTGATTTGTTCGTCTGGGTGCAGCGATCATTCAAACGGCGTGATTGTAATGGAGGTTGCACAAATTGATCCTGGTCAGAGTCAGTGTATTTATTTGCTTGCACTTTGGCATCGTTGCCGACATGTGAGGATAAAGCAGGGTTCTCGTTTAGGATTTAATGATAAAAAGTGGAACCAACTTACAAGGAGAACAGGTCCTAGTTTCTAAGCCTCTCTTCCAGTTACCTCTCTCTTCCCTTATTTTTTGTTCCCTTACTCACTTCTTACTCCAGATCTCAGACCAGCAGAAGCTTTTAAAGGCCCTGACAGAAAAGCATCAAGAACGAGGTTATTGGCCAGGAGGCTCTCTAGCGCAAGGTACACGCTGGGAGAGGGGTGGAGGCACAAAAACGAATCCTAGCGGGAGGCCAGTGGGACGTTAAAGAAGAAGAGCTGGAACTTTTTTCTTTTTAACCTCTGTTGAAATTGCTTTTTAATTGTGATTGCCGGCGGTAGCGGGGGGCGTGCTTTTTGGTTTTGTTTCTCTTTTGCCATGCGCCGGATCCCTGCGGGAGCTGCACACTCTCTCGGGGGGGTGGGATGCTCGCCCCCGCCCCGACCCGCGCCGCGGGGCGGACTACAAGCCCCGTCATGCCGCCGCGCGGGCGGGGGGGG
>NW_010972437.1:22761572-22877461 GCF_000737465.1 Haliaeetus leucocephalus
GGCGGCGTCTCGCCGAGCGGCTGCGGGCTGGAGCCCCCGGCGGCCCCGGCCCCGGGGGCTCCGACCGGCGTGCGCTTCGTTCGTGAGTAAGTTTCGTGTGAAAAATCGGTGCCGCGGCGGCAGCGGGCTCCCCTCGGCCGTGGCTCTGCCGCTGCAAAGCTGGCCTCGCTCGGCTTTGTGCACCTGTGCGCGGGCACGGGCGGCCGTGGGCAGTCAGTCAGTCCGGGCGGCCGTGGGCGGGCAGTCAGTCAGTCCGGGCGGCCAGTCCTGCCGCCCCTGCCCGTGCGTCCCTTGAATGTGGCGCTCTCCATCTTAGTGCGTTCCGGAGGAACAGGGTATGTTTCATTGAAATTACAGTAAGTAGAACACCCCTTACCTCAGGGAGACTCCTAGACTTACAGAAATATTTTAAAGTCTGATTTTTTTCTTTTTTTTTAATCCACAGAACTTGGCATAAATAGCTCAAGATTGGCGAAGGCATGCTTTAAAGCACTCCTTTATTTACTTTATTGGCACGAACTACAGTTCTTCCTTCTGCCTGGACAAATAGAGTTAATAATTAATGAAAAATTACATTAATTTTTTTACGCACGCGTGATCTGAAATGTATTTGGAAACGCATGACTTAAGAGTGCTCATCTAATTCATACAGATCAAGCATGGAATTGCTAATTGCCCTGTGCTTATTTTGTGCTAATATTAGAATTGCCATTGTGGGACAGAAAGAATCGGCCCTGTCTGATGTAGCCTTTTGCCCCTGGCAGGGGCCTAGCTATCAGCTCATTCAGGAGGAGGGAAAAGAAATCCTGTGCATCCTGCACAATTTTTGTTTTGTTCTAAGCTTGGTCTAGAAGCACAGACCTCTGCTATCTGCAATTTAGTTACTGATTTCAAGTGAAACTGAAGTCAGGCTGAATTCTTCCTAAAATGTTGGAGAGGTCTTAGTGTGGCTTTTTTTTACCTGTGGCTCATCTGTAATATTCACAGTACTTTTCTCAATGATACTTTTTGGCAGTGAATTCCTCAGATGAAGTATATACTGTGGACCAAGTGGAGTTAGAAGTGGATTGAATTTTCCCTTAATTTAAAATAACTAAGCACGCAGAGTTATTTGTGGTATTTCCTTCTATATCCACTGCAACTGTCAGACCTTATCTTACTGTAACATTCATGTTATGTTAATGTAAGCATTTTGCTGTGATTTCTTTCTGTAGATTAAGATATTTTTTTTTTCCCCTGCTTTTTTGATGTGAATCTGTTGTTCCTAACTATTCTAGTTGCCCTTCTTTGGACCTTTTGTATTGCAGAGCTGGTATCTTTGAGATGAGCAGAGTGGGCCTGCCGTTGTCAGTGAAATTATATGAAGCCTTATAATTTATCCACATTATTCTCTCTTACCCTTCTTGATTTGCCCCAGCATTTTATTTGCTGTGTGATACTGCATGCTGAGCAGATGTCTTAATTGAGCTGTTGATTCAGCTAATTCTTTCCACTTTGCTGTATTCAAGTAGCTTAAATTATTTCTTCCAATTTGTGTTATCTTGCACTTGAAGGTGCGATTTTTCATCTTGAAATGTGTAACTGTACGCCAGGATTAAAAAACTAGCCTACAGCTGTGACATTGCAAAACCTGCTTTTAAATTTTTCTTGAGTCAATGTTTGCAAAGTCAGTGAGGCTGTTAAATCGGGACGTTCTCAGTGTGTAAAGTTAAAGTGAAGGTAATACTAGCTGCTTGGTAGGACAGAGGTTAATGAGAACATTGTCTTTCCTTCCAGCCCGACCTTTTTTATGTACCCAAATGTGATTATTTTTTTAATTTTCTTTTTTTTTTCCACAAGTGCTGAGTGTTTGCAGTGCACCTGGGACAGCAGCTAGAGTTATGCATGCCTAGTACTCCTGAAAAATAGGGCTCATTTTTAAAGTAGGACCCAAAATTGGAGGTGGCTTCCGAGAATTGAAATCCTTATCTCTGTAAGACTTCCTGCATTTGTAAAAGGAAAGTTACAAAGCTGGATGAAGAAAATACTTCAGTATCTTCTACTGTTAAGTTGTTATCTTCTGCATCACTGTGAATGTGACACACGCACGTGAGGAAAGCTGCAGTGATCTCTGCCTGCTGTGAAGTTTTTTTTCTTGAATGAGTTGGCGACTCATAGGGAAGTTGTGGTTTAACTTTAGAGATACTTCCCTATTTGGTATGTCAAGTAGTTGACTATATTTCACGCTTGGAGGACTGAATTTACTGCTAAAGGCATTGGGAAGGAGTTTCACACCAAGGTGGATTTGCGTTTCCTCTGATGTATTGGGTACTGTCCTTTCCCTAGCAGAGGCCAGCCACTGCTTCCAACAGGATTACACATCTGGGATTTGTTTGCTTTGGAAACACTGATGAACGTTATCTCAGGCCAACATGGCAAAGGTCATTTTGTCTTCTGAGTCTGACCGACTTACAGCCATTGGGAACCTGGTGCCTTCAAAGAAAGGCTTGAAAGGAACATTTCGGACTTTCAGCTCCTCAGGTCCCAGTAACATCACAGGAATGCACCGGTGAGCACTGACGTGGACTTGTGAATCCAGGCCTGTGGGGAGGGCTTGGACGTGTCTCACTCTGTGTGTGGCAGGTAGCCCTGCAGCGTGTCAGCAGTGGCTTTGCCTCCGGTGAGTTTGCAGGCAGGGTGCGAGCGCTGCTTCTCCTCTGCAGTGCTCAGGTGCTGTTTCCCATGGTGGTACTTCAGCTTGAATTTGGGAGTACCTTTTTCCATCCAGTTCCTGTTTATTCTACAGGAGCTGCTTTGGGAAGTGTTTTGCCACAGTCAGAGAAGAGGGTATTGCAGAGGCAAATCCCTTACTTGCTGTCCTGCCACCCCATTCCTACTTCGTCTGTTCCCTCTTCAAAATACAGATTTTTAAAACTTGTGATGTGTGCTATGCTCTGTCTCCTCAGATGCCCTTCTGTTGTGGTTTAACCCCAGCTGGCAACTAAACACCACCCAGCCACTTGCTCGCTCGCTCCCCCCAGGCGGGATGGGGGAGAGAATCAGAAGAGTGAAAGTGAGAAAACTTGTGGATTGAGATAAAGACACTTTAATAGGTAAAGCAAAAGCCACGCACAGAAGCAAAGCAAAACAAGGAATTCATTCACCACTTCCCATGGGCAGGCAGGTGTTCAGCCACCTCCAGGAAAGCGGGGCTCCATCACGCCTAACAGTTACTTGGGAAGACAAAATGCCATCACTCTGGACATCCCCCTCTTCCTCCTTCTTCCCCCACCTTTATATGCAGAGCATGATGTCATATGACATGGAATATCCCTTTGGTCAGCTGGCCCAGCTGTGTCTCCTGCCAACATTTTGTGCACCCCCAGCCTGCTTGCTGGCAGGGTGGTATGAGGATTAGAAAAGGCCTTGACTGTGTAAGCACTGCTCAGCAATAACTAAAACATCCCTGTATTATCAACACTGTTTCCAGCACAAATCCAAAACACAGCCCCATACCAACTACTATGAAGAAAATTAACTCTACCCCAGCCAAAACCAGCACCATCTCCCAAATCAAATCTTGGCTTTCAGGACTGGTTTTGTTACTCAACTCCATACCTTATGGAGTGATGTTTTGAATCCATTGGCTTTGGTGCCAAAGCGCCTGGGATATTGCCGCAAGTGTGGTGTGGTCATCAGAGGTGGTGTTTCTGCCCAGGGGTGTGTTCACGATGTCATGAGCAATTGGTAATTGAAGAGGTTCTTGTTCCATTGTTGACAGTTTCTTTTGCTTTTTGGTGATGCAGTTCCTTGAGTTCCTTCATTTCAGTAAAACCGAGGTAATGAGACTCACCTTTCTTCAGAGTTGTGTTTGGAGGTCTGTGAATGGAAAAATTCAATGCAATTTGCGACCAGAATCACAGACTAGCATTGCCTTAAATTTCTTGATGCAGACAGAGTCACTTTGGAAGGAAGTTATGGTTTACCTTGATCGTGCCACCATTTCAAGCTTGTGAATGGCAAAAAATTGTGACGGCAAAGCAGGTCTTAAGTTTTAGCACTTGCTAGCTGAGAGTAGCTGGTAGCATTGGTGGAGGGTGCTGTGATTTGTGCACTTGCAGAACATAGATAACAAAGCTAATCTCATTTGCAGCCACCTTGATGATGTCCTGTCTGTTGTCTTTGGGTTTATCGTCATACAGCATATTTGCTGGGTGACTGCAAATAGACTGTTTCTCCCCGCCCCTCACTTTTCAGGAGATGGCATGCCATGAGCATGTGGTTGTGTGCTGCTCTAGGATCAGCTGTCCTGGCCTGCTCTAATGTATCCTCCCTTTTGCCTCTTGCAGATCACTTCCTTTCTGTGTGAATTTTACTCCAACTATTTAAATTAAGCTTTGTCTCCTATCATTTGGCAGAAAAATCTGAGGATTAATTAGTTAATATTTGCGCAA
Source organism: Haliaeetus leucocephalus (assembly GCF_000737465.1). Taxonomy (NCBI): domain Eukaryota; kingdom Metazoa; phylum Chordata; class Aves; order Accipitriformes; family Accipitridae; genus Haliaeetus; species Haliaeetus leucocephalus. Next base: position 22,766,006 of record NW_010972437.1, read on the forward strand.
TGCTTTGAAGCTAACAAGTGCCATATAAAGTACTAAGGATTTTCAGGTGTCATTTTTTGCCCTCTCTTCTTTGAAGTCCCATTAATAGTGTTTTTTGTTGTCATTTTATAGCATCTCCTATGTGTTTTTTGAGTAGGTTATGCTTCTTTAAACTTCTTCAAAATGCAGTTTTTAGTGGGGTATTATGTGGCATATGGTTTGCTCATGCCCTTAGCTTCTGAAGTCATCCAAATGTACTCATTCAGAAGTGATGCCTGAAACATTATTTCATCAACAGCTTGTTTAATATATATTGCACCAATGCCTGGCTTGAAGAGAGAGTGAGCTTCATATTCCTAATAAGGACAAAGTTATTTGTCAGCATTAGTAATTGACCCTATTACAGTCAGTTGTTAATTAGTAAATAGTTGCACAGGTTTTCCTTCACTAAGCACTTGAAAAACAGTGATAAACCATACAATTAATTGGCTACGCAGAGCCCCTAAGAACAACCTTTAGTACAGACTATTATGCCTGTAGCTTATGTTCCTTAAAACCCAGTGTTTAAGAACAATATGAACAGTAGAGTCTAGTCAAATCTTGACGTCTCCATGGTATTTTTTGCTATCTTCTATATTTGGAAAATGAACATAGCAAGCACCATGTTAAGTGGAGTGCCTTATTTCTAGCATTCTTCAGCCTAAGTTAAAGAATACCAAGACACTCTGTGTCAGGATTTTAATTTGCCTTCCTTCGTGAACAAAAGAAGATATGACACTTGCCTCTTGTAGCTATGACCCACCACAATAAAATGTCAGCAGTGCTTGGGGTTTTTTTTTATTCCTTGAATGGCTTGAGGTGAGAGTTAATTGATCTGGAGTAAGAATACAGAGTAAGAATGCGTTCTTCCATGGAGCTCATGGGAAATGCACAAAACCCAAGAAGTGTCCGATGGGAGTGTCCGCAGACGTAAATCTGTCAGGCAAAACCATGGTTTTTTAATGCTGTCAGTCTTCCGATGCAGAAGTTATTGATCTTCTGGTGTGTCTTCTGGAGCGCTCCTCACCTGGCCATCCCATGCAGATGTGGTTGGGAGAACGTGCTTTTGCATGGGCTACTGCAGGGGCTATTTCAGTTGTGACCCCTGAAGTCTGAGACCCAAGTGCTACCCTTTCTCTTCCCCCCTCTTTCAAATAATAAATTCTTAGCAGGCTTCCTTGAGGTACCTTTGGGTAACAGAGGTAACCCGTCTCCCCTCATCTGATTTGATTAAAACGTTTCTACAGCTATTTTGGATATTAATCATGAATGAAAACAGGGGACTGTCCTACTTATCACTATCCATCTTGGAAGGCATTTGTTACAAATGGCTCAGTGATCAAAGCAGCACAACCCTGAATGTAAATAGCAGCAGAGGGAGGGCTTGTAAGTGAAAAGCAAGCAATTATTGCACAAGGTCAAGAGTGGTTTGTATGATGAACAAGGAAGATAAAACATCTGCAGTCAAACTGTGATTCTTGTAAACAAGGGGACTTTGGATTTGAACATCTTGTATTTTTAAGTGAGAACAAATTGGGGGGAAGGGAGCAACAGATCTGTTTCTCTCTTGCTCTTGCCTGGAGATAGATGACTTAGACCTGGTATTTTCAGTGCGTGCACCCCAGGACCTGGCTGTGCCACCGGCTGATCTGCAGGTTTACGAACCTCCATCACTGCAGTACAGAGATGTTCCTTCAAATCTACCTTCTGAAGTTAAGTGTGCGCTTTGCCACAGAGTTGGCTTTGGAAACTGAGTGGGAAAGGGAAGGTGAGATCCGGTCTTATTCTTGGGATTTCTTGCCTGTTCCCTCCCCCCTGTCCCCCATTCTAATGTAGCAGAGGAGACCTCTCTTTAGAATGTGAACTACTCCCCTCCCAAAGAAATTAATTATGAAATTAAATTCAGTTATCTCCATTACTGCTTGGAATTCTGAGGCAGGTTTGCTTTTCAGCTAGATTCCCATAAAATGCCTTGTCAGACACAATCTGTTTTGTATGTACAGGGTTGCTCATTGATCATATTTACAGTGGGTTGAATGTTGTTGTCCCAAAATGAGAATGACATCAGTGGGCGGTTAAGCTAAGACAGAAATCAAAGTCAATGTCTTGCTGAAAAATGGGCTTTTGAAATTGTGGTTGAGTGTAAAACTGCGTCCCTGCCAAGCAGCAGTTGTGCTAGAATCAGCGTTGTTCGTGTCACCCCCAGCTATTCTTTATGAATAGTGTGCAAATTGTCTACCTAATTATACATCTAAGTGTTAGTGTGCACATAAAAATTGTATTTTGACATATGGATTGAGGCACCTAAGCACTGTTTCAGCCGTGTATCCATTCATATTTTTTTGTGCATAATTTGTGTCCAGGGAAATACATTTTTTTCATGCTCTTGAGCTGCAAATAGGAGAAATAGGAGAGTTTTTCCGTCCAGTGTACAATGCTAGTCCTCTGATAGTTCTTCCTTATTTAATTTTGATTTGTATTTTCTTGTTTTTAAAACCATGTGTTTTCATTGCACCTGATTATAAATAAATAAATAAATCTCCAGGCATGCTGCTTATCCTTAGCAAAAGACCGTGCTGTCACAAAGCTTTTGTGGGGCACAGCTCATAAATTGAACTGGGTTCTGTGGGATCAGCAGTTAAGCATTTATCACATTTAATTTGAATAATAAATTTAAAATATGAAAATACGTTCTTGTGGCTGCTTGAAAGATACTCCCTTTTCTCATTCTGAAATGAGATTCAGAGAAGAGTAAAAACTTGAGAAATAAACTCTGCTTTCTCAGATCCTTGATGGTTTTGAGAAAACACAGCCTGAGGGATGACCACATTTTTCAATAGTGTCAGTCCTGGAAGTGTAATTAGAAAATAGTTATTTGCCTGTAACTCTCTTTGCCTCTGGGTTTCTGAAAGCTCAGATGTTTCTTGGGTACCAATTCTAAGGGAATGGGGTTGTGGAGTGTTTTGCTGCTCTTTAACGCTTGCATATATTTGGCAGCTCTGCAAGGAGTTGCTGGAGAGTGGGGGGGGGGGGGGGGGAAAATTAAACCTTTTTGACTGATCAGACTTCTTCCACCTAGCTCGCAAGATTATATATTTAAATACATACTTTGATTTGAAGAGCAGAGGCAGAGCTAGAGCACATGTGTTTTTGTACCTTGTACTTGAATAGCAGTGTCTCTCAGCAGTTTTGAATTGACTGTCTTGAGGGTTTGGGTTCACTTACGTTTTACTTGAGTATCCTTCATGCATCTTAGATCAGCCACTATAATCGCACAACTGATATGCGACCTACACCATAAAAAATTCTGTGAAAATAAATTCAGATTGAGATCTTGAGCTGGGGAAAATCTGTAGACTAGAAGTGCTACCAGATTTGCATTTCATAGTCTGCCGTGTGTAGTTTGCCTTTTTCTGAGGGTCTCCACCAAAGTTTCTTGCATCTGAGGACACCAGGTGACTATTGTATTGGTTCCAGCTCACTGAGCCAGCCATGCATGAGGACCTGTTACACTAGGCACTGCGCAAACAGCATGAAATAAAATAGACTTTCCCTCAGTTTTGTTGCAGTTTCTTGTCAGCATAACTGTCGCAGGGCAGGAGTGGCAGAGATGTTGCATGTGTTGGTCCCAATATGTCTTCTACTTTAACGGGTACCAAGGTAGGCAGCTTCTTGAGAAAAATGTTTGGAGTGTTTCTTAACTTTTCAGCAGTGGTTGTGAATAGATTTTAAAGCTTTAGGATGCTCAAGTGGCAAGAGAATTTAGCTTGTTTCTTATTTATAGAGTTCCATATGTGTGAATGTAGCACTTCCTGACGCATATGAAAAGAGGCTTCCTGCCCAGGAGGGACTGTCACCTTTCTTGACCTCTTTTTAATATGAGCTCATCTCCTCTTGTGCCCTGGATTTAAACAAGAAGCAGCGTGCTTGATCGGGGAGTGCCTGGCTGATGAGCTCTCCTGCAAAATGTCTGGAGTAAATCTACCTGAGTCATATCTCACAGTTAAAGTCACATAGCACAGTACATGCAAATGAACCTTGTCTTTGCTGCTGCTTTGCCTGTGGGCTGTGCAGGAATAAGAGCCTGGTTTTCCGTGAAGAAGAGCGTGTAACGGCTTCCATAGGATTCTCTTTTCCCATCCTCTTAATTTCATGCTGTTGACAGAACTAGTGGCTGTAGCCCTGGTGAGGCTGTAGCTGCTGGTACGTTCATCACAGCATTGGCGCTGCAGTGGGGCAAAGCAGCCCCGTGGCAGGGACTGGCATCGGTTGGAAATGACTGCTTGGCATCACTTGCCTTCAGTGGAGCTGGTAGGGAAGGCGGAGGTTCTTCGGGAGGTTTAGCAATACACCGGCTTCTCATTCGTTCCTGGGTAGGGTCTTCATTTATTTCAGCAGGAGAAGGCTGGAGAGCGTGGAACTACTTAATTCTTATCAGTTTGCAAACACCATGTGGTGAAATGCGTATTGGGAGACAGTGAACTTTTCCGCTCAGCCGATAACCTCCCAGTATTGCTGTGGCTGCCTTAAATGTGCAGGCAGGGTGTTTCTGTCCAACTGGATGCCTTCAGCTTGGACCTTTTGGGTTTTATAACCAGGAAAGGCTGCAACATTAATCTTAATTAAAGGGAGATGATGATTTATTCGGCAGCGCTGACTGGTGCGCTTGTATGCACAATGCGTTTCCCAGTGGGTTTTGGTATAAACCATAGGATCAGAGAGAGCTGCTGTAGTAAAACTGCAGGAAAATGAGTAGCATGTATTGATTTGATACCTGGGGAGGAATTGGGCAAAGTAGCAGTGGATATATGCAATGTGACGTGCTTCTCCCTCCAGGCGCCTGCTGTTCAACCAGGACAGCGAGTTTTCGGTTAGTGGCAACACGGACAAGGCGGTAGTTAAAGCTGTCGCTGTTTCCAGAATCCAATTCTTCAAGAGGTTTATAGCTCTGCCATTATAAGGCGGGGGGGAGGGAATTGCTGAAATTGGCTAAACAGCCTTTCCATCTGGAAAAGACATGAAATATACTTCTACCCTATTGGTGAAACGGTACAGATGGTTTAAACAAAGTTCATAATACCATTTGATGTCATGTTGAAAGTGGCCTTTGTGGCTTTTTTGGTCCAATTATTTCTTTTTGGCACTGAGTTCACAGACTACAGTATCCTTAATTGAGTGTGGTTTTCTAAACCAAAGAAGCAACCTGTAGTTTCATTTTTTCCCTCTGCGTTCAGCCTTAGTTTCAGTAAAGTTTAGTTTTAGTCTTCTGTAACTCAAGGCATAAATAAAACTTTAAGACACTTGGATAATTAGAAAAAATTGAGGTGAAGGGAAAAGTTTAAAAAAAAATACTTAGGATTAAAGAGATCTGCTCATAAGTCAATGTTAGATTAATCCCTCCTGTACAGCCTCTGATTGCGATGAGTTTTGAGCAGGAATTTGCATGTCTCTGTCACCTCACTTAGCACGACTATATTTGTCTACTTTGATTGGCAACACCATGTATTTATCTCAGAAGATACACAAATGATTCACATACATCAGCCTGAAGTAGGAAGGCTGAGCTCTGGACATCTGGATTTAGAAGAATGCGAGTCTGTCAGTCAAATTAAAGCATCAAGAACATTTATGCTGAAGGTAGGGGCTGACTTGCAAATGTGCTTTTTTCTCTTCTCGCATTTAGACCATCTGGTCAGCAGGGCTCGGTGGTAGGAATCCTGCCTGCGGAGTGGGATAACTTGTTTGCTCTAAGCCTGTGTGGCCTTTTATATTTTATGTTATAGGTGTATCTTCTAGTGACTTTAAATTCCTGAACATGTCCTGGACTCGTTTTGAGGATGACCTCCGTTTCAGCTCGGCTTCTTACCTCTACCTCCTGCGTCACAATACTCCCCCTCCCCTTTCCACATGTAAAAACTTTTGGCACTTATAAAGTATGTTTTGTAGGTGCAGTCTTTTGTTTCTGTGCCTTAGTGACGGACGTGGTGTTTGCAAATAGCTGAATTTGTAATGAAGTGTAGTGCCTGGGGCTGCATGTTCTGACTTTGATCGGCTTAGTGCCTTGTTTTGAATGCTGCAATCTGTAATACAGGGGATGCAAGAAGAACAGCCTCTTACTTGTTCACATCCACCCTGGACGTATTTTCCAGCCCAGTTGGAGTGAGACATGATCAAAATTACTTCTGTAATTAAGAAAACGTTGAACCTCGTGTGTGTGTTAGGCAAATGAGCTAAAGCTTTTAGCCAAGCAATTAAGTGTTAAGGTTTTACTGTAAGGTGAATGTAAACTAGACAATTTCTCCAGCTAAGCTTCCTATAATCATTCCATTAGTATGAATTCAGTACAGTAGGAAGGCAGCATAGCCTGATGGATAAGATTATTATTATTATTGATGATTATTACAGTACAAATGAGCAGTAGAGGCCCCAGCCGAGGTTATGGTCATATTTTGATAGGAGTTTTACTTTATGGTAGCATAGAAGACAGACTCTGCTGTGGAGTGGTTGTAATTTAAATAGACCAAAAGATGCAACAAAAAAATAATTTCTTTGCATAGATACAGAACTGAGATGCAGAGAGATTAAATGCCATGCCTTCCCTGTGGCCAGTGGAAGCCAAACTTGATCTTGAGGCAAAGGCATTGGTGTGTGCGTGAGGCATGGTATGGCCAGTGGGAAACATAAGCCCTGTTCCACTTTGGAAGGGTGGGTGGGAGAGGGTTGTGGTTAGTGCTGTGATGCAGGTGCTGGATTACTTGCAAATTCTGTTTTCATTTCCTTCATCTGCTCTGTGTCAGTATTTTAACTTATTGGCTCTCACTGTCTTCTGTGAGATATCCAAGTACTTGACTGAGTTTGCAGTATATTCTAAGATCTAGAGACAAAAGTGCTCTTGAAGTGATAATTTGCTGCTTCTCTTGTTACAGTATATTAAATTTACATAAGAATTTTTATCTGATTATCTGACTAAGGAACTCCACTTTTAAAGGGAGTGGCTTCTTAACTAAAACAGTATTCCTTGATCTGTTTATCTCATCTTTCCATTTAAGGATGCTTGCTGGGAGTGGTATTGGTCCAGTTTCGGTAAGTCACGTGTGTGGTTTTTTATTTTTTCTTTTGCTGATCAAATCGATATGATCATTTATTTAAGACAGCATGTCTCAAGATCGGGAAAAAAGGTCAAGGCAATTTCAAAAGCAGTTTGTGTCTTGTTTCTCAGCATGGACCCTGTTACTAATGTTTCTGGCTTTATGTTTCTGTAGGCATTGTTGCCGGCGTTCATGTACTCATTGAAGGTGTCTCCACTCATAGAAAAAATAAGTGACCACAAGGATTTTAAGAAGCTTCTCAGGACACGGAATAACATACTAGCGCTGTATTCCAAATCTGGTAAGTCCTTTTTTTTTTTTTTGATGTCACAGCTTTTTGTGCCCAGCAAGGTGCACGCATTTGAACATATGTGTGCACGTTTGGTTACCTGTGTACATGCTCAGATGACTTAGCTGTTTGCCCTTACTTGCTCTCTGTTCACTGTTGCCTTATGTGACTGCAAGGTGCTACTACGTGACTACAAGGGCTTCTTCAGGACTGGTGTCCTTTGTTCCAACTCAGAGGCTCCTGATGTTTCAAGATTGGAGTAGTCTTAATTTGGTTTTCTAATAGCTCTGTCACATTGGCAAAAATGTCTTTTATTCTGGCTTTGTCTCCAAAACTGGCTGCTCATAATAGCTGTCAGCCAGAGCTTTCTGGTGTGTTTATCACAGTAGTTTGCAAGTTTCGATTTCCTGGTCACACTGAAAGGTGTTTGTAGTATTGAAATCAATCCATCTTTGCTTCTGACAGCTTTGGGTGTCCCATGGTTGTCTTTCAACTTTAATTAACAAAATATAAAAATAAAAAATGAGCTGCTTGTGTAAGAGGGAGAAATGGCTCATTTCACGTCATGCCACCTGTCCCCTTGAATCTCTTTGCTGTCTTCTCTCTCATTCAGGCTCTCCTTTCTGGCTCTTCACTCTTGCTCTTACCTGTCTGTTTGCTCTTTCTTTTGCTCTATTCTCCTCCTGATGTACCTTTTCTCCTTTGTTGCCTGGTTTGTTTTGGTGTGTTGTTTTGTGTTACACTATGTAAAATGAAGAAACAATCTTTAAGCTCCATATGCATGTGCAGAATGCTGTTATGGATGTGGAAGTCGTTGGACAGCATGAAGTAAACTGTGTCACTAAGATGATTTTCCTTAGTGCTGTATTGTTTTTGTTTGTTTTTGTTGCTTCTTTTTCCTTCCTGCAGGCAAGCAATAGAAGATAATGCTTTGTTTGGGGGTTGGGTCCTCCCTTTGTGACCTGTTGCAAAGGTCTTATCACAATTAAGCTTAATGACGTTGGCAGAGTGCTCTGGGTTTATAGTGTGGCAAATTGGAGCAGTATGTGGTGACCCAATATCCTCCCTTCCTCACCCCCCAATATCAGAGAATTTTGCAGACAAAAATGTGCAGGTGCTGGGATAATTAACTTTGTTACCTAAAGATATGCTTATTCTGAAACAGTTAAAATGATATATGTGACTTAATTTTTGTTAAAATATTTGTGTTTTGCTATAGTGGGAAACTTTGAGCGCTCAAACTTGGCCAAATGGTTTTGTAGTAACAGGTTCAAAGTGAAAGTCATAAAAGAGTTTCTAATGCGTTTTGATTTTGAAAGGAACGCTTTAGATAAAAAGGACATCTGTATTATTCAGCTTTTTAAAGGGAAAATTTTCTTTTTACGCTTAAGATTTTAGGTGATGGTTGCTTTCATTTTTAGAAGCACAACCAGAACACTTCAGCTCTGACACTCATCAAATAAATGTTGCCCTATGGGCATTGTTCAAAAGCTGTGTTGTGGAGATTTCTTTTTCTGTTTTTGTTATTTAATTGGTTGGTTTTAGCAGTCTAAAGCATTGCATGCAGAGCTGACTGTGGGATTAATGTTTCTTCCTAGAACAGTGATCCTTGTACAATTAGAAATCTCTTGCCTAACTGGCACCCAGAAAGAGGGGAGGGGAAAAAAGAGATATGAAGTTGGAGGTGTGATTCTAACCCCAGATACACATCCCCCAGCTGTGATGAGTTGTTGGCCAGCATCTGATCATACTGCTGGAACAAAGGCTTTGCTTCTCAGATGAGCAAAACTAGATGAGTATTTCTATCTCATGCAGAAAATGCATTGGTTTCAGATGTCCTCATGTGCAGGAAATGTTTAGTTCACCCTACCAATGGGTATTCTGCCAGGGCTGCTCAACTAGCGAGTCTTCTGGGACAAGTCTGTTGTATCCTGAATGCTTATTTTTTAAAGGGTGTTTGTCAAACTGTTCCACTCTAAGTACGTGCAAAAAATTCCCCTACGTGTCTATGTCCCTATGTTGGAGAGATGTGGCAGTTGCATGTTATCAGTATTGGGGGTAGGAGAGTTTCTTGAGAGCTAACATGTGTGGGCTAGCATCTCTGATGGCATCAGGCCCAAGCAAAGGCTGTCAAATACAAAGAAGCTGTTTCTGGCTCGGGGGATTGTTGTGATAAAAACTGTGGAAGTTTAGAGATTATTTGAGGGGGCTATTGCTACCCTCTGGCTCTACTTCTCTACTCTTGACTTCACTTTCTCAAACGCTGGAGACAAGATATTGGTCTATAGAAGCATTTGGTCTGACCCAATATAGCCATTCTTGTATTCAATTAGTTGAAGTAGTTGTGGAGCAGCAGCAGTTTAAATAGATCTGGAAGAGGCTCTGAGTTTCTATTTTCTGTTCATTGAGGCAGGAAACAGTTTCTGTTAGATTTTTGGGGGAATTGATACTTGTTTGAACCTCTATATTTTTCTCTCCCAAGCTCTTGTCGCATTTTTCTTTTGTGTTTATTTTTAATACCATTTATAAGACTCTTTTGGGATGGAAGTATTTTGCAAATTCTTCACATGTGGCATGGCGTTATAAAAATCTCAGTTGTGCATTTATAACACAGCAAGTTCTTGGAAGGACCTTTTCTGGGTGCTTTCTGCTAATAGTTTTGAGCTCCTCATGACTGTTGGTTTGGGTATCTCCCAGGGTCATGGGAATAACAGCGTGTTATTTTCTGTGTATGACAGGGACAGAATTGAGGCAGGCAGAGATGCTGAATGACTTGTCCTTACAGCTGATCAATGTCCTAAATGAGGTTGCTCTAATTAGCAGGCAGTGGTACAAACTGGTTAATGCCCAGCCACAGGAAAAAGGCAGTGTTGGGATGGAAGCCGGTTTGCAGGAGAGGACACAGTATAGCTCTGTAAATGTAGGTCAGGGAGCGTGCCTGGAGGTATGAATTTCAGTGTGTTGTTTAAGGGGGGGTGGAGGGAAGGAACCACCCAACTTCAGCTGCAGCCAGCATTCCTTCTAGTTTACAGAAGATTTTACTGATCCCTCTCATACTGGTTTCTTCAAATTAGACAAAATGTTATTCTAGTGCTTCAGAACAAAGGAATGCACCATTGTGTTTTTCTGTGGAGTAATAATGCTGTTGATTTATTTTTGTTATTATTTTATTTTGTTTTCCAGCTGCTGCTGCAGAAAGCTCGCTCAGGTTACTGTCCAGCGTGGCCCAGGAGGTGAAAGGACGAGGTACTATAAGCTGGATAGACTGCGGGTATGTGTCACGCTGTTTTTCTCCATCTTTTTTCCTCTCCCCTTTTGGCTTTTATTGCTGACTTATCTTTTTTGATGGCTTTGAAGCTTTTTGCCTGTATCAGAACCCACATCATTCTGTGCAGTTTCTTCATAGCTGTAGGGAGCCTATATCTTGCCATCCTTTCTTCCATTGGACCAGTGGTGGGGAATCGTTTATGGCTGTTGTCACTTCTTCTCTGACAGCATGTTTTTCAGCCTGAAGCTGGACACCCCAGCTAGCATCGCCTTTCACAGGGGGCATGTAGCATGGAAACTCTGACTGCTCTGGCTTTCCCACAAGCCAGGCGAGGAGGAATCCCTCATGTTGTGCCTCAGCTGGAAGGCAATGCAGTTCTGCTCCAACAGCAAATGTTGCATGAGCAGGAGGGCTGTTTACTTGGTTTTGAAGCGTCCACCCATTTGTGTTTCTCAATAAAATGTGCTTTTTTTTTAAAGAACTTCCTCTGTGCTTGTATAGGTGCATGGCAATTTTTAATGTGAAGGCAGGGAAACCTGTTTTTGTAAGTGGTTGCTTGTGTGGGGAGGAATGAAAAGGTGTGTACTTTCTGGTTTGCAGATGTGAAAGCCTCCACTGTGGTTCTGTTCAGTAACACATTGCCTGTGGTTTTAGCTTGTGTATCGTAGTGCCTCTCTGCCTCTGCAACTTTGAGAGCTTTGCCTGCAGGTGGCAAATTCCCCTTCCTGTGCTGCAGAGGAACAACTTGCTGCCTACCTGTGTTGTTGGGTGGATTGCCACAGTATGAACAAATTGTACGCTGTGCACAAATCTAAGTCAGCTCTGAAAATCTTGTGGCTCCCTTAAAATTACACTTTTGAAACCAACCTCCGCCCATCAAGCAGTGACCCAGAATAAGTAATTGGTAAATCAAAGTTAATGTGCTTTTGTTGTTGGTTAACTTGTCTTGCTCCCCCCCGCCACCAGGCAGGTATCTCTCCTGTGGAGTCCTCTGCTTCTGCTTTCTGTTTGCATTCTGCTGGGCTCGTCCAAATGCGCAAACACTTTAATCTCTGCCCAACTGATGGGGTCAGTGTTCCAAGTCATCCACTGGCAGAAAGCAGGGCTGCTCCTTGGAAGTCAGTGAAGCCTGTACCACTTCGCACCTGCTGAAAAGCAAGCCAGCTGTATTGACCCTGATGAGGAGAATGTTATGTGGAGATCTGGCATACCTCTGAAATCCAGTTTCCTTTTCTAACAAAAGCACCGATAAACAATTTTTGGTTGTCAGTAGTGATGGCTAGCAGATAGGATGCTGGGCCAGCTTTTTGCCTTTAGTTTCTAGCTGGCCCTGTTTGTGACTATGGAGTGGTCACTATCTTTTTGTGTCTTCTGTTTCCCTTTTCTTTTAGGCTACCTCTGTGTTGGGGGACTTAACTGCTTACTGTGTGTGTGCGCACGTGGCATGTGTATACAACTGCTGGAATGATGAGGCTGTTCATCTGGCCCTTCAAAATGCTGCTATAATACAACTAAGCAATAACCATCTCCAGGATTTATTTTAGTTCTGGGTTGGAGAAGGAAAGATTCAGTGTTTAGGACTTCAATTTGAAATCCAGGGAAGTTTTGGTACTTCGTTCAATGAGTCAGTCTCTGCTCCTGAGTTTGTAAGTGATGGTGATGGGGAGGGAAATGTGTTGTTCGGTTTTGCTGTAAAATAAACTTCAATTCATCAAAACTGAATATGGTCTCCCTTTCCAAATGTTGTCATCTAAACCAAACTTTGTTATGGGATTTACTTGCAGTCAATGTATTTTAAAGTCTCCTTCAGGTAGTGCTTTAATACATTTCATAGGAAGCTTGGTACGTGTAGTGCCTTTCTTCTGACTGTGGTGGAGAAATATTTAGTTAAGCTTCCTATTTGTAATGAAAGATGAGTTATTCCCAGAGAGTGAAGCAGCCTGATGAAGGTCATGCTGTAAGAGGTTGGGAGACCTGGGAATGGATTTGTAGGTTCCCAAAATTTGCTTTGATGCCAGTAATATCATAATCAGATTGCCACTGCCGAGTGACAGGCAGTGGGCACGGTGCTGTAACATGGCAATAGCTGTAATTCTCTCTTCAAGGGTTGAGCAGCGCTTCCTTTCAGATCACTTATTTGGGAAGAACCTGGGAAAAATAGATGATCTGTCCAACTGTAGCTGGGTATTTGTTAGAGATGTCTCTTCTATCCTTCCCTCTTGCAGAGGGATGTCATAACAGAGTTTGTGAACTTGCCTCATGGGGCAAAGTGAGCTGGAAGACTAGCTTGTGGCAAAGGAGGTTTTTGATGCATGCAAACCACCCACCCCCACCCCCAAACAGTTTGAGCCTGAACCAAGTTTTGTGATAGATTTGCTTGTTAAACCTTTAAAGTGTTCAGCAGTCAATCTCATAGTGTTGAGGTAACTTTTAAACAATTTTTTTCTTTCCTTGAAAGATTGTTTTCCTTTGCTTTTTGGTTTTCTTTTTTTTTTTCTCCCGTGTGCAGGTGGCTGCGAACTGCTGCCCACCTCATTGCAGTGATAATATGAGAGAGGCTGCAGTATTGCTGTCTGTCACCGGTCACAAAGGGCCAGTTGTAGGGCCTGAACAGCTGAGTCCTACCAGAGTTCCTCAAGCTATTCTCCCACTGCAAATATGCTGTGAAGCTTATTTGCAAGTCTTCGTGCTGAAACAAACAGCGCACAGATGCAGGGATATTTACAGCACAGGCTCAATTTGTTTTACAAATACTGACAAGAAATGGCTTGTTTGGCAGCAATATTTAGCAGGGAATTTTGGCTTTGCTCTTCACATCCCGCTGTAGTGGACTTCTTTGCCTTTAGATCCAAGCATTGGCAAGGCTGGCATGCATGCAGAGTTCTGGTTTGTGTCTCTGCTTCCCTGTGGCGATGTCGGCAGTCTTTTTCTCTTCTTTTTCTTTATTGGTGGTGCTTTTTTGTTTCTTGTCATTTCTCCTTCTTCCCCTCATTTTCAGGAGAAAGCAAGAACATACTGCTCCACTGATGGGAATCATTATGGATTGCGAAGTCTCAGCAGTATGTTCTGTATTTCATACAGCACAGGGATGTGTGCAGGTTTGCGGCTGGAGGTGGGCTTCCCGAATTGCTGGCTTACGTGGAAACCGTGCTCCTGGGCCTCGGCTTTTGTTGGGTCTGTGGTGTGAGACACAGGTTATACTTGAGCTTTCAGTTCCAGGTTGAGTGGTCTCGGGGAGACCAGGGAGGTTTGTTTTTCAGCACGACATGAGGAGATACTTGGTTTCTTGCTGAGAGTGTTAGTGTGGAGTAGAGGAGGTTGCCACGTAGTTTGTCACTGAGGCAGGATAGCAGAGGCCCCCAGAGCGCCTGGGCTTAGGAGGAGTAGGGCTGGGAAGTGCCAGGTACCTGCCTTCCCTGCACAGGTAGGTTCACTTGTGTCAAGTGCCATGCTGGAGCAGGGCCATGCTGAGTGCGACGTGCCCAGGGACGCCTCTGTGTGCAGTATTGCAGATAAGGTCCTCGTCCACAGGAGATTTCAAGCAGTTTTCCCAGGCCTCCTCCTAGAGATGAAGGGGCAGCACGAGAATTGCTTGCCAGCATTACAGCGGTCACTGTTTGCTCCTGTGTGCTGAGATAGCATGTGTGGGTCTGTACACAATTAGACATGAAGCTATTTCAATTGTGAATAAAAGACCCACAAATAATGTGATAATAATATGTTTTATTCTAGCCTTTCCATGTTTTAATTAGGAAGTGCTTGCTGAGGTGTTTGATATTGAATGAATGGTGGTGTGAGAGACAACAGAATATTGAATTCATCATGCCTGGTAAGATGCATGGTATAAAGGAGAGAGCACAACGTTGCAGGCTGGTAAATCTTCAGCGTCCCAGAGAGATGGATCAGTCATCTTATGAGCAAGTGTTTTGGGGTCTTGTTTGGGGAGACGCCACGTTAATAGGAGCCAAGAGTCCCAGCTTCTGTTCCTGACTGCAAATTATTCACTTCTTGTTACTTTGTGCTGTTAAAAAAGGTGTATCTGTTTTCCAGGCAACTGGGTAAATATTGCCTGATTCATTAGTCAATGTTTATAAAGAGTTTGGAGAACTTTGAAAGGAAAAATGCTACAGCAGCATGAATGAGCGCTCTTCGCTTAGTGTGTTCAGATGCTATTGGGATGGGCATGTAAGCAAGCAGAGGGTTGGGTTTTTTACTGAATTATTTTTAGTAGTAGGCTGATAGAAATTCTGAAAATTGAAGGGCTCCATAGGGAGTTGAAAGCTTAAGATGTCTGCAAAAAAGAAAATGTCATGTCCTTTTGTGCAATCTCAGAGTCTGGCTGCTGCTACGTGTAACAGCAGGTTGGGGTGCAGTGGAGCTGGTGTGTGCTGCGTAGGCAGATGGATGGTCGGGGTGTGCTGCAGAGCCTCGGCATCCCCCCTCATCTCCTGAAACCTCCATCTTTGGAGGCTTAGTCCAACTGGAGGTAAGCGTCAATGTGGTCAAGTTAACGAGGGGTTTTGTGAAAAATAGAAACTCCTGGCAAATCCTTGTGGTGGCAAGTAAAAGGTACAAAGTGATGTGCTTGGGAACACAATAAGATGGAATTACTGCTTGAGTGAAAGATAAAATTTTTGTTGCTTGTCTTTAAAGCAGGCAAAGCTGCAGTCCCAGTTCGTGATGCCCTGAGGACTGGTTTTGAAGAATAATCATTATCAAGTTATCCTCTAGCCTTATTGAGTAGGTCTTGCGATAGATCATGGGGTGGCCAAGGACTGATGTTACTTGGAAGAGTGTAACTAGTTTGGGTGAAGTGGAAAGAAAGTAAAATGGCTTTGCTGAAGAGAAGAAAATGTGTTTGGCGGGTTATAAAATGCATTGTGGTCAGATGCAGCTTTGAGGAGGTGGCAGAGGAGGTTGAAAACTAGCTCTTTCCATCCGGAATGTGATTTAGTGAACACTCCTGGTTTTCCTGTTACTGAATTGTCTTGAGGTTTTTATTGGCTATAAGTCCTGCCTAATTGTGGACTGGTATTTTCAAAAAAGCATCCTTTTCTTTGGCTCTGGGTAACTAATCTCTGTTCAAACTTGCATGGTTCCCTTTACTGTAGGTCCCAAACATAAACAAAGCTGTGTGATTTCCATCTGCTGTCATAGCGCATGTGCTTGGCTTTAGCACATCAGACTGCTAGGAAGAGTAAATGCCATCTGGTTAAAATGTTTGACTAATTTTTGGTCGGTTTTAATCCCACTTTTTCTGCTCTTGCGTGTCATTCTTGTAGTCCCTTTTGAGCGTCCTGTGCGTCATTCTTGTAGTCCCCATTCCCAATAATTGCTTGCTATTGTTGCAATCCCATGACACTTAGCATAAAGGTAAGACTGTAATTTGGCTGGTAAAGCAGGCCTTTCAAGGCTATGCATCTAAATATGTGCTGGTTCACGATAGCACCAAATCTAATGAGTAGTTGTCTTTTCTGGGATTTCCCCCAATTTCCGTGTTTATCTGCCTTTTAGATGAAATCTTCCTTCCCAAATTTCTAATTTCCTAATGCATTGATACAGAAAGGCTTTACCCATAAACACAATCATAAATTAATTTCTTTAATGCCTTGAAATAGCAGGGAGGAATTTCAGAAGTAAGGCTGCTGGTACAGATGGCATTAAGTGATCAGAAGAAGGATTTATTTAAGAGAATAAGTCTACTCATCTCCCTTCCTTGTAGTTGAATTTTAAAGCTGATGAAAAGCCAATAAAAATGACCAGACCTAATGGAGACCCCTTCCATCCAAGTAGATTTGCTGTGTATGGGATTTCTGCCTTTTTCGACAGTTGCCTTGAAGGCGAAGGGCAGTGGCAGCTCAGGGGTGGATGGCAGGTAATGTTAGGTGCCAGCCTGGGGGAGGTAGCAGGGGCTCCGTTTGCAGCTGGTCCAGGGGAGGTAAGCCAGGTGTCCATCAGGAACATTCGCAAGTGTAGTTACACTGACAGCGTGGTCCTTGTGTGGATGCAATTTATATGGGCAAACTGCATTTGCAGCATAGATTTTCAATGCCTTCCTCCTGTCTCTGTCATAACCTCTGCGTGGTTAATGCTAATTCACATTAAAGCCCTTTTATTTTCCTGTAAGAGTGACCATGCAGGAAGTGCCATGCCAGTCTGAAAAAAATTCCTTTAAGCAAGCTCTGTTTCTAACATAAATGCATTTAGTCAGGCATATTGCATTAATTCAGAAATGCACAGTGTTTAACTAAAATCCACTGTAGTGTTTGGGTATACAAGCCTGGGCTCATGTCTCAGTTTCATCCTAACTGTGTGCTCCATGGAATTTGCCTAGAATTGCTCATTAACAGCTTAAACGTTGCTTCTTTTCAGACTAAAATGAAGAGTAAGCGAGCTAAGATTTTATGTAAAGTTACCTCCATTTTCCTGCATTCAATACTTCATTTGAAACATCCTCTAGCATCCTCTCCAGACCCATAGCACAGCTAAAGGTCATAAAACAGGCTACCAAGGGAACAGTATAATGTGCTGCAGTGTCTGTGTGCCTGTGGGTGATACATTCAAAACCTGCTTTTGCGGGGATCTTAGACTGGTGTGAACTCAAAGATAGAGCTGTCTTGTGTCCCAGGTTAGGACAGTGTTCCGCTGTACCGGGTTGTGTGAGTTAGAGGAGGTCTGGATGAGTCCAATGAGGAAAGCTGCTGCTTTGCAAAGAGAGTTCAAGTGTTCGTTGTTTCTAGAAGTTCCTGCAAAGCCTTTGGTAGCTCCTGTGAATGTGTTCACCTTATTTCTGTGCAGGTATGTGGGCTGCCGAGTGCCTCTTACTAATTTATGTTTCCATGGAAAGTACCGTTCATTGTAACTTCTTGACTTTCTGCAGGGCTGGAGCTTATAATTTTTTCCCTTAATTGTTTTTGCTTGATGATACCTGTTACCTTTTTGTCTTGGTTTCTTTCTGCTCTTTGGCTCGCTCTTGCTTCCAGTAGGAATTAATCTCATGGGTTTTAGTTTTCAGAAAATACTTCTTTTTAATCTCATTCATATAGATTCCTGGCCTCTCTAATTGACTAATGGGCACAGAGAGTCGTATGTATTGGGTGACGAGTGGTGCTGGGTCTGCGCAGCACATGGATTATTCTGTTTGCATTCCTGGCACGTTGCAGGGGAGTGTTTGGAGCAGAAGGCTGCGATTGCCTCGTGGGTCACAGGGAGGCTTTTTGCTGTGTTCTAGGGGGGAAAATCAGGCCCTAAATTCAGATGAGACTCTGTCCTGTCAGTCT
Source organism: Haliaeetus leucocephalus (assembly GCF_000737465.1). Lineage (NCBI taxonomy): Eukaryota > Metazoa > Chordata > Aves > Accipitriformes > Accipitridae > Haliaeetus > Haliaeetus leucocephalus. The sequence continues at coordinate 22,783,949 of NW_010972437.1, forward strand.
GCTAATCCTAATCTTTAATTCTTTTCAACAGCATGTTTTCTGGTTTTGGTTTTCATGCTCCCCCATCCCTTAAATGATTCAAGCTTTTAATCTGCCACAATGTTTGAATGGCTCATTTGTCTGTACTATGGAAACCTGTTGCTATTGTTACTTCTTTTATAAGATAATTTCGATCAGGAAACTAGAATGGTGGCAAAATGTTGCTCTGTTTTTAAAGACAAATCTTGTGTTTTAAGCTTCCTGTGCTGATTACTTCTGTGTCTGTCTCTCCTGGGTCCTGTTCCTATTTTGGTGTCTGCAGGTTCTTAAACCCCACTCAGGAACGTAATATCAAAGTGCCTGTCTGCACTGAGAGCTGTGTATGGGCTTTCTGTTCAAGTAGATGTAAGCCATTACCATCCAGCGGCTGCTTAGCACAGCTCTTTGGAGAAGTGCTCTTGCAAGCTAGGCTGATGGTTTAAGAAGTGATTTTTATTATTTTTTTTTCCCTCTGATTTCAGATCTCTCAAGAGAGTGATACAGAAAGGTCTGGGATCATTAGAGAATGAGGAGCCTTACGAATGTGACATACTGTCAGCAGCAGTAGTTGTGGCAGCTGCCACCCCGGGCTGGGAGGGAGGAGTGAGGATGATGGGGAGGCAATGCCCGCAGTCTGAGAGGAAGAGAGTTTTGCAGGGGGTCTGTCTGCTTTTGTTTGGTCAGCAAAGTACACCAACTGCTGTAGTGTAAAGGGATCACACGGTCCTTGTTGGAGGGTGGGATTGATGAGTGCAAGGAGCATAGTCAAAATCCCATATTGACCCCAAAAATGGGTAATGAATTGCATTTTTTATTTTGAAACTTTGTAGGAGCACATCTAACTACAACTGACTGTTAATTACTTCCTCTTTCAGATTAGGTTTGCAAGTGCAAATGTGGTTTTTATTTTTAGGTGGCTTGAGGAAATATCTGGTGTTGACACCCCTTTTGCTGCTTTTCTGGGTCACAAGCTCAATTAATTGTTTGGCAGGATCTCAACTCCATGCTTTCTCAGGATGTTCATCAGTCTGTTGTCTGGAGAGGGTGTTCTATGGAAGGTAGCCAGAGGGCATTGCAGGGGCTGCGCATTGGGCTGGGGAAACCCTATTTGATAATTCACTTCTGAGGGCTGGTCTGAAATCACGGTTGCGCTTCCCTGAAGTTATAACTGGAGTTGTTCTCTGTACGATGGTTTTCACCATAACATAGAGGAATGAAAGCAATTAAACAGCAGAGACAATAACGAGAGAGCGTGCTGGTAACAAGGTGATGGCTTTGACTGGTACCTTCTAAAGCTTTTTCCAGTGTTGGGAGGCTTGCTTTGTAGGCAGCCCTATTTCTGCTTTGCCATATCGCCCTGCTCTCAGAGCCTGTACCTCCTCCTTACCTGCTCAGTCTTGTCTCTTCCAGCTGTTGGGACAGTGACAGTGTTGTATCAGGACAGCTGCTGACACAACAGAGCCTCCGTTGCGTTGGGGTCTACAGGCACAACTGTGATGTAAGGGACTGCTGAAGCGTAATTTATGTGGATTGTTGAGCCTTGTTTTAGACTGAGAGAGGTACAGATAGGAGAGATAAAATCTGTTTACAGATTGTGAGGTCTGTGGTTCACATGTGGTTACATGATATGCTGATAGAGGAGTGAGATAGGTTTTGTGCAGGCAGATTTACTGACCTTGTTACTTAAATTGGTGCTGTTGGTGTTTTTATTAATTACTTCTCTTGTGCCTGGAAACACTGTAGGTACAGGTGAAAAAGAAGGCTGGGTCTGGTCTGTGTTGCAAAGTGTTAGTAGATGCCAGCACTGTGGCATCGAAGTGGCATGGCCAGCACAGGCACATGCTGCTATTACGTTGGCAAATGGAGACGTGAACTGGTTTTGGATGGCATTTTTGTCATTTCCTAAGAGGGGATTTGACAGTCATTCCAGATCCTTCCTCCTCAGAGGCTGATGTGGTTGTAGGGTTGTTTTTCCCTTCTTGATGAGAAGCCAATGGGCAGCATTACGTGGTAAGGGAAATAATTAAGGAGCGGCAGAAGATCTTATTTGTGCTTGTGATAGAGGATGGTGCCGAGGATATTCGGTCTTACCCTGCTGCCTTCAGGACCTGCCAGGACAATATTTGAATTTGCCCCAAGAAGGGTGTTTTGGACTGCCACCTCCATGCACCATTTTCTACTCAGGATCTACCCAGCTCAGACTTGTTTTGTTTATAGAAACCAGTGTGGACTTACTGCGGCCAAACTCCTAGATCTTATTTTGTGTTCCTCCTGTCTGGCTTTGTCCTCTGTTGTTTCTCTCTCCAAATTACCTTGACACATTGCTGCAAAAGCCTTTCTCTGGGTTGCTCCTGCCACTGTGGACTGCCATCAGTATCTCTTAGTGCTTCTCCATCCTACGACCATGAGCTGCCAGGCCTGTGCTGCTCCTGAGGAATGCCTGCGGCATGTCCCCTTCTGGGGCTGGCTTCACTGGTGGTGAGCCAAAGGAGGTCAGATCTCCTTCACGAGCCCTTCGCCTTCCTCCTGCCCCGGTAACAGCTGGCTGCCTGGGTAAAGTGATTATTCATGCATGCTAATGCTGACAGTGGACCCCGGAGGTTTACAGGGAGTGCTCCAGTCGGGCTTCCCGCCAGCTCCATCGTAACCCCAAACGACAGAAGTGTCTCCCAGTAGAGGAGATGGCGATGTGAATGGAAAGGGGTGAAGTATTCCTGTGATGCACGCACTCTTTGTTGTTACTTAGACTTCTTGCTTAGTTAGGTCAACTTGGATCTTTCATTTTATCGTTCTTTTTACCAAGCTGCCATATGTCTTTGCTTCTGTAGCAAAGGAGCCGTTTGGAGCTCTGGTTTGGTTTTGTGGGGAACATGCCTGTGGGAGTGGAAGGAAGCCGTGCCATGGTGCCGCTTAAGGTTTGACCTTATTACCACATAGACAGCTGCTGGTTAGGCCCTTTGTGGTATTGCAAATAGGTTGATGTATTGGATGATTTTCCACAGAGATGAAGCTGGATGATCTGTAGGACTGCCTGCAGGCAAAGCAGGGGTCCCTTCAGCAGTAGCACAGCAGGGACTTGGGAGGGTTCAAATTGCTCTGGACAGAAATGCCAGGAGGCAGCCAAGGATGGCTGCTGGGGGCACGTTACTGACCTCATCCTCAAACCAGTGTTTCCTGAGCCTGGTGCCTTGTCTGGAGTGTCTGGGTGGTAGCGTGCTGATTTTGGGGGTGGTTTCTGGCTTTTTAGGTTTTGGGTTTTTGTCGCTTTTTTGTTCCTTTTTTTTCCCTTCTTCTTTTTCTTTTAGTCTTTATAACAAACTCTTACACTGCCTCTTCAAGTTGTATAATTAAATTGCAAGAACTGGAGTCCTAATTACCCTCTCCCATGTGAGAGTTGAGGAGCTCATCTTCAGAGAGAGGCTGTTGGCTGAGATTCAAAAGAGACAAATCTCAGAGCAGAGGCTGCATCTGTGTTGATATTTACTCTTATTAAAGATAATGGTCATTACCAAGTGATATCAGAGCAGGTTGCTCTTTGCAGGTTATTTTTGTCTGGCTGTAAGTGAAAGCAGAAAGGAAAAGCAGAATGGGTCCATCTCTGTCATTTCTATACGCCTCCTTTTCTGCTTTTTCCAAAGAATCGTTAGTATAGCATCTGAGCTGGGGGGGTCTGGCATGTGCAAAAATCTGCACTGATGCATGAAAGAATTACTGATACATATTTAGACACTTCCTATTCTGGGGATTTGCTCCTTTTCCATCCCTTGCATGAGTGCAGATAGCTTGCATAAACACACTGAACTCCCAATGCAGCGGTGCAGAGAATCTGCCCACTAAATGGTAAGAGACATACTGGAGCAAACTGCTGCTTTCTTTCCTGTGGTAATGGATGTGCATTCAGGCAGCTATGTGAATCTCTACAAGTGGAACAGTCCTGAAAGCAGGGCAGGCTTAGATCCTGTTTCCTTCCAGTGAAACAGCTGTTCATATCTTTCTTTTTTTTTTAACAGAAACTCGTGCAAACAGAAAATGAATTGGTAGGAGTTGGTAGCTGCTTGCTCAGAGGTACATCGCAGTAGTAATATTTTGTAGCCTTTTTCCACTATAAAGCTTGCAGTACTTTTCTAAGATGAGTATCTGGATCTCTAAATGACACATAAGGAAAAATTATACTTTTTTTCCCCACCTGGCTTGAAGTTGCACCAAATTGGTGGCAGAACTGGCAGCAGAATTGTCTTGATAGCCATTTTGCTCCTCTATTGATGCTGGAACAATTGTCTGTACATCTCAGGGTTTCACAGACCCTGTTGCTGGAGGTAGGTTTCAGCATTACACTTGTTCACGTCAACCACCTGACATTTGTCTTGGCAAGGCTGAGATGGCCACAAATATATGTGTATCCTGGAAACATTTGGAAGTGTCTAGAAGAGCATTTACAAATGTTGACTGTGGCGCAGGCTGACTTTAGTTAGCTGTCTGGCAGTCAGCTGCAGCAGGGCCACAAGGGCTTCTCTATGCCTCTAGATTTGTCTGGGGTAGGACAGGAGGATGATCTGAAACTGGTGCCTCCTCCTGAGATTCCCTGACCTTCGAGTCACTTAGGTTTAGCCCATGGGACTGTCGGAGGGCTGCAGGTGAGAGAAGACAGGATGCTTCTGGCCCCTGGGTTTGATGTTGCTGCAGACTTTCTGTACAAACTCCACATGGCAAACCAGCTTTTCAGCAAAACTCCAAATCCAGGCTATTTGTTTCGTAATCTAGTTTTGTTACAAGGAGATGTGTTCACGTTACCCAATGAACAGATGACATGTTTTAGTTCCACCTTCCACTACAGTCTGGGGAAAACAAAGATGCAGCAGACAACAGGAAAATAACTGTCTTCTCAGGCTCAGATCTCCAGCCTCCTGGAGAAGCAAAGAAGGCATTTATGGGTTACAATGCCTAGCTTTGGCTATGATCTGAAAATGCAGAACTGACATGAATTCAGTAAGACTCTTCAGATAAACATACAACTGGGATTACAGGTGCTCCTTCCTAGTGAGGTAGTTGCATGCTTTGTTAGTTCCTTAAAACGCTCATTTCTGTCTTCCGCATAATACTCTGATTTTGATGCATGTGTCTGTGGCACATCCCTCCTCATTTCCCGCTACAATAAGCATTTGGGAAGTTTCCACAAAGGCGTGCTCTCATCTGCAGCACACTGCAAACTTACTGTTTGTTGTTCCTTACATTTGCAGAAAGGCAGCTGGAGAACATTGGGAGAATTAGCACTAGTGTTGGCAGCAGCACTTAATTTGGTGGAGTCTTGCAACCCTTGCATCTCGGTGTCTCTAATGTGTCTCTAATCAGTTTAAACTTGATGGGTTTTCAGTGTTTTCATTTTCTAAATTGATTTATCTGCCTAAAAGGTACAAGTTGTCCTCTGCTGGGAACAAGTTTCCAAGCTTTTTAATCTTTCTGTTTGTCAATGCAAAGAATAGTCTTGTCAGTGTGAATCATCCTCTTTTCTTTGTAGTTGTACTGTTTCACTCATCTCCTGAGGTCTTTGACTTCATATTCACTTCAGCTTAAAGCATCCTTATAGCTTCACTTCTACATTGTTTAGAACAGCAGTTAGGCCATGAAGACCCTTTACCTGCCCACCTAAGCAAATGTATATGCAGTTTTCTCCAGTGACCCTTCTCTCTTCTTCAACTCAGCTGATCTGGTGCTGGAAGCAATTCACTCTTGTTCAGTTTGAAAACCACCTCCAGCAGGTCTGTCTGCTGTTACATGCCTCCTTGTTCAGGAGCTGTGGCAGATGGTCTTTACCTCCACTTGCTAGGTGTGGCTCCAGGACACATCCCTCATACCTAGAGTGAATGGGGTTGCTGGGCTTGGGCCTTCAAAATTTGAAGTGGTTTTTGTTTTCTGCAGGACCTTTTAAGGCTAGTCACTTGTGATCTGGGCTTTGAGATACCATGAAGATGTTTCTTTTTGGTTTCGAGTTATTTTCTGCCAGATATAAAAGCTGACCTGCTCTTCTTTGAATCTTTTCACAAATAGTACTCTTTGAACACCACCCTAACAGTAGCATGGTCTTCTTGAAAACTTGACTTCCTAAATTTTATGTTAATCCCATGGACAGAAGGTCTACTGAGGTACTTGCACATGCTAGAACGGGCTGCTTTTCTACTGGTTAGGGTCTGCCTTTGGAATGTGGTTTTAACACAGTTCACTGTGTCCTGACCAAGCAAACGGAGAAACTAAATTGGCTAATGCAGCTTTCCACAATGCTTGTCCCACAAACTTAGCTGAACAGCTTCCAAATTACTGTTAGTTGCAACTAATTGCTGATGAGGGAGCACAGCAATGAGTTTTCAGAAATGAATGCATTTGATTTCCTTTCTTGTAACCATTTTTCTTCCAATATGTGTTTTTTGCAGTGATACTGAAAGCCGAAAATTATGCAAGAAGATGAAAGTAGATCCTAATTCAAAGGAGAAAGGAGTGGAATTACTCCATTATAAGTGAGTGCTGGGCTGGGATTTGTAGTTCCTAATTGTTGATGCCCCTGTTAGGACCATTTGTTCTCCTTGCAGCTCCATAATGCTGCAGCATGAAGAAAGACTTATTTTTTTATCCTTTGACATGTGAAATTGACTGCTGTTTCTTCAGTTTGCAAGCATGTGTTGTGACAGAAGTTGAGATAAATTTATTCTGCTGTTGAATAGAGTACACTAAAAGCACGAGCGGGGTGCCTGGGAGAGATGCCCAGTGGACTAAAACTACCCAATGCACAGGGCTGATGCCTGAGGTTTGAGCTCTCTTACTTTCTCTGTCACGTGCCCACTGGCATGTGCCTTAGGCAAGTTGCTTCACCTCTCTATGCTTGCTTTTCAGACTTGACATAGTACTTCATAAAATAAGTGGAGAAAGGCAAGTGTAGTGAGACAGCAAGAGATTTTCTTCCTGGAAATAATAGGAGTGGGAGTACCGTTAAGTGTAAGAGACACCAAGCAGCTGCATCTCCATCTCCAAAGATTGTGCCTTAGTAAATATTCTTGTTAAAGTGTCAGGGAGGAAATTATTTACTAGAAACCTGTTTGCTTTACACTCTCTTTTGCACCCTCCCTTTTTCCTTACTCTTTTTTCCCCCCTGAAATTACTGTACTGTAAATTCTACTTAGTTCTGTGGCTTCAGCAGGATAACATTTTTCTAGTTAGTGGGAAGTGAGGAGGAGCAGCTGTATGATTTCCAGCAACGTTTCTGTAAGTTAACACTATTCCCTACTCCTTGTTCAACAGGGACGGTGCATTTCATACTGAATATAACAGAGCGGTCACATTGAAGGTAAATTTAAATATTTGATTATTATTCTTTTGGTTTTGCTAGATATGGGGGAGACATTTGTGGATTAAAAAGGTGTTGGTACTTTTTCATGCTGAAGGCATGAAAGGGAGGGGGTTAATCTTCATAAACAGCTGTCAGAATGACCTAAAGGTTTTTGTGTGTGTACGTGTCTGCCAACCAAAGATCCAGGAAAATTGTGTATTGTTAAAAAGATTGAACCCATGTTGAACTTTAATGTAAATTGTGAGTTAACTTGCAGGCTGGTAACAAATAGGGATATTCTTGGTTTGATTACAAGGTGCTGTTAATGGCAGTATAACTAAAAAGCATTAGCTGATACTGCATTTTGATAAGGAGTTCTCTGAGGTTTTTAGGTTGTGTGTTTATAAACTTTAAAGAGAGCTGAGTGGCCTTATCTTTTATCGGATTATGGAACCACAGTTCCTATGGATATGCCGTGAGTGCAGCAGGGATAAAACGACCTTCCTTCTCCTGCAAACCTTGACACAAAGCAACAGAAAGCAACATTCAGTGAGGGCAGTGGAAGGCAGAGGGCATGAAACATGAAATGAATGTGTAGATCTTGATGATTGTGGAAATGGTGGACTAAAAGCACAGTAAGCAGGCCAAAAGTTTGCAGCCTTCCTCTGTGAAGCCTTGGTGAAGCGCTGGGAGTAGCCTCACGTCAGGCTGCAGCCCTGCGATGTCTTGGCTTCCAGAAATGACTTCTGTCCAGCTCTAATGCCCAGTTCCCATTTCTCTTCCTCCTCCAGCAAGCGCAGGCACTGCACCATCGTTGGTCTTGTGGAGGCTTGGTGGCACCACCCCAGGCTGACATCATTGCGTTTACTTCCCCTTTCTGGCTCGTTCAGGGGTTTGGCCTGGGGTGGAGGAAAGCCCGCGTGAGACGCTACATGAACCTGAGTCTGTCAGAGTGGCCGTTCCTAAGTGTGCTTGCTCTGGACCTTCCTTTTACAGGCAGACTTGTTGTGGGGTAGTGATGGGAGGACTGTCTTTGAAGCACGCCCTGGCTTGAATCATCCATTCAGCCTGCACTTGGGGTTGTCATGCAGGGTTCGCCTGAGGTTGGGAGAGTAGGATGGTGTATCTTCCCATCTCCTGCAGTAGAAATCTTGCCTGGCACTAGGAAGGGCAATGTTAGATACCCTGCCTAGTCAGCAAGTGCCTGAAGCTCCTTCTGCACTTAGTGAAGGAATGCACCTGGTGAATTTTTTTCCCTCTTGGTGGGTGGTGGGGCAAGGGTGGCTTGTTAGTTGCTTAAATTTGGGTGATTTAAACAATGTGTGACATGTCTTTCCTGCCCTCCATAAAGTGCTGCAGCCAGAAATCAGTGCTGTGACTCTTCTTTACAGATCAGATCAACTGGAAAGCACCTGCAGAGCCCCAGGGAGCGTGGGGCTGAGAGGCAATCATAGCACAACAGGAACCATACCATTTATTCCTTCAGTTGCTGTTTTGTGATGAGCATTTCCCCCTTCCCTTTTGCCCTGCCTGCTGGGGAGAAGGAAGCAGCATCCTGTGGACAGGGATGTGGGATTCCGGTGCAGGTGGAAGAGGTGTTTTGAAGCTCCCTCACTCTAGGAGCTCTAGTCTTTCTTACTTTAACTGCCCCTGTGAAACCAGCTGCTTATGATTTACAGGTTGGACAGTGTATCAGATCTGGGCAGTAGTCAAATAACTCAGCTGAGTGTTTACTTGTTCTGCTGCTCACAGCTGCCTGAATATTTTCTATATTTCTCCCTCTATACCACTTCTTGTTTTCTTCTGTTGAGGCAGTGACCTTTCTTTCTCTCTCAGCTGTGTTTGTCAGGAATCTCCCAGTACATCACAAACAACGAGCGGCAGAGCAACACAATTACGTAGGGTATCATACTCATTTTACGGACAGGTGGACACACTGAAGAACAAGGAGATTAAAGGATTTGTTTCACATCATTCAGCAAGCTTGTGGCAATAAAACTTGGATGTTCTTTGCAGGCATCCAGTAGACATACTAATATATGTATGACGTTTTGGAGAATGATGGACACAGCTCTGAAGAACTGTAAAAGGATTCTTCTGAAGTAATGGCAATTTCATAGATGTGACGGATCCAGCTGATAGTGTACTTGTATTTTTAAGAAAAGCTTTTCATTTCTTAAAGTAACTAAATCCTTATGTAATTAGCAGAGGTGCCCTCGTGGGTTTACTGTTAGAAAAATGAGGAATAAAGGATAGCTCAGTGTTCACAGTGGGGGTGAAGTTAGTTAGCAGTCAGAACCTCCTGCTGCTGAGACCTGTGTTAGGATCTGAGCTGTTTGGAGTATCTTGTAAAGGGTGGTGGACTGCAAGATAACAAAGTTCAGTGGTGCCAAATTATTAGGAATAGTTTAAAAAAAAAAAAAAAATTTCCAACTCTTTGCAGAAGAGCTTAGGTTCTCACAATACCAAGTAGCTTGTCAATATGAAAGTAGGAACTTGTGGGGTAAAGAACGTGAGGGAAGGAAAGGATGCGGGCCCAGCTATGCTGGAGTCATGCAGACTGTTGTAATGGGTTTTGAATTATCAGACAGGACAGTGGTTGGCTTGAAAATACTGGCCCTGTGCTTAACAGTATTTAAAAGTCAAATGATAGGAAAGGAACAGAGAATGAAAGAGGAAATGTTATTCCACCCTCCGAGTCCATTGGGTTCCTTCATCTTGTATCTTGTATGTGATTCTGGTTGCCCCATGAAGTGAAAGGTGCAGAAGTACTGCAGAAGGGCAGTGAAGATGATCAGAGGCATGGATGGCTTGAACATTCACGTGAAGATTCTTGGGCTTGGAAAAAAGGATAACTGGAGAAGATTACAATAGATATTTGTATAACTGTGAATAGCTTGAAAAAGGGAATGATTACCTTTTTTTTTTTTTCTCCAGACTTGGGTGCAAACAGGGGCATTTTGGGACGGCTGATTTGAAACAAATAACTGCAATGTTTAAAAAAAAAAAAAAGTAGTTATGGAACTCATAGCTACATGTTGTGAAAGCCAAGAATTTAGGAGTCTTAACAGTTTTAGATAGTTGTAAAGGATAGATCCATTGATAGTTAACAAGCACAGAGGTCCAAATACAACCGCTGGTGCAGAGTCCATAAACTTAATTACTTTTTGCCAGAAATTGAGAGCATATACCAGTGTATGTTATTTAAGAATGGTACTAGCATAGTTTTTCCCCAAGTATCTGTAGTCAGCTGCTGTTGGAGATCTAAGCTTAGATGAGTCTTTGATCTTAACTGATACGTCTGTTCATATGTTGCTTTAGCCACACTGTGTCCTAATCCTTGACAGTGCCATAAGGCCAGTATCCAGGCTGTGTTTATTACATGATGAAGCCCTTTCTGGATGATAAAGTACAGGGAGAGTTTTGCTCTCCTTCTAAAATGAAGAAAACTCATTAAAGTATAAATCCGCTCAGTACTAGCAAAGGGAATAGACTAACCCAATAAATTGGTCCTGCTCTATACTCTGAATCCTTTTCAAGTTTGCTGTTGTAAGGAGCATGTGCGTAGAATCAAGGGAAGTCTTTTTATTAGCTTTATGCATAAATATAAAATATAAATATAAAAATATTGCATTATGCTTCCAAGGAGTGAAAAGTACAGGGATGCATTTCTCTGTGTGTGTGTGTGTATGTATATATATTTTTCAGGTTAAAACTGAGGTCCATATGTGATAGCCAGCTATTGTGCTGTTAGAACTTGCTTGCTTTTAGCAGCATAGGCTGGCTGAAGCCATGTCCTGTATTCTGCTGAATCAATGTTTAAGGTTCAAAGCCGTCGCAGGCATTTGGGCAGCAGGTTACAGCCCAGTGTGGCTCTGTGGGTGCCGTGGGGTCAAAGCAGGTCCTGACCATGTCATGGCAGGACAGGAGCGTAGCTGATTCTTCAACGTGGGGCTTGCTGTGGCCTGGACCTTGCTCTGGTCTCTAACCCAGCAGCCTGGGGACCACTGCTTTTCTGTGATTAGAAAGTGCTGTAGTTTGTTTGGCAGGGTGGGGTGGGGGTGTTTTTTTCCTATTTAAAGGCACACAGGAAGTTCTCTTCACTGCCTGGAGTAATGAGTGCAAGGCAATGTACTGCCTGCTCCTGCCAGAAGACATTACACATCTAATTTTTTCTGTCTTGGCTGAGAGGGAGAGGCTGGATGAATTAAATCTCTTTAATCCCCCATCCTCTAACCACATCTGTTTCTACATGACTGAATGTGGCATGCAGGAATTCTTGAAACTAGCAGAGTCAATTGCACTCATTAGCTGTTTAAAATGTTGACCCCCCTCTCCTCCCCTCCAGTGTATAGTTGAGGTCTGTGCAGACTCAGAGCAAGCAGAATTTGATGTAGCTTTCCTAAACGTAGAACATCTCCACCGTTTTGTCGTCTTCTCTCCTTTCCTCATATAGTATTAAGTCGTCTTAGGGCATCATTTGGGATGTTAATGCCTCTAGTTTTAGAGCTTTTTACAACTGTAACTCCATTATAAATCACTTGATTTTATTTTTTTTCCTAGCTAGCTCCTTTCTCTGTTAATGCCATATTAAAACAAATTTCTTCTCCTTGAAGTGTTTGTGGTCCCAACACTACTACCTCACCCCTTAGGTCTTCTTACTGTGTACATTAAGTGCTTTGCTTGCTGTCTGGTGACTAAATATATGCTGCCTCTTGTGATAAGACAAATCTCTTCAATATTAGCCGTGCAAGTAGACAGAAACATAAATGCAATAAATGGATCCTGCCATAAGCTCTGAATCCTCCTGAGCCTTGCATTACTGAGATGCAGGAAAATGAGCTGAACTCCACTATCTGTTGATAAGCTGTTGGGATGTTGTACCAGAGCAGACCTACCAAAGGCAGAGAGGTTGGCAAAGGTCTCTGAGGCTGTTTCAGTGGCATGTGTCACCAGGTGTGCTGCTAACCTGCTCTTGAGAAGGTGGAGTACAAACCTAGGCTTTTAGATGGATATTCTTGGTGTGTGTTACTATATACTCAGCTCTGCTCTTCAGTCATGAGTTGCTTTGGCAAAATATCCCATGGGCTGAAAAAGGCTTTAATGAAGGTTTTCTTTGCTCCAACTGCAAGTAAGTCCACTTAGTGCTGTGGCAGCATCATCCACTCACTCTTGCATTGAAGGAAGCTCCTCAGGACCTCACTACATTAGTGGTGCAGCAGAGATCCTGTCTGGAAGTGGACATGTACCTACAAGCAATACCACAGAGAAAGCAACAGGGTCAATCTTATTATCAATTAATATGTATAATATAATTGAAATAACCAGGGAGCTGCTAAAGTCCTGTGTACAGCCCACATCAGTTAATATTTAAAATAGGGAAACGATAACTAGATGTGATTCAGGGTTTAGGAACTATTAGACAATGGGGCTTTATGTTTATGTTAGAAAAGATAGCGGATTGTGGTCTGGTCAATAAACCTCGAAGAACCGCTTGGAACTGCCAAGATCAGGGAAGAAGTAGGTAAAAGGTGGAGATTGCGACCACCAACTCATTGACCACCTACTCAGATGATACCACCTACTCAAAAGAAGACAAGAAAGAAGACAGAGTCTGCACACTAATTTACGTGAAGGGCAAGGAAGAAAGAACCAATCATTAAGGGAAATAACAACGAATATGTATTACTTAAGTATATAAATGTGGAAATTATTGAGACAAAGGGGTGCTGTCTTGAGACAGGTACCCATTCATGCACATCAATGAAATTAATTTGAAAATACCTCGACTCTGTGTTATTGGCTTGCATACTGGGTAAATGGACCCTGTTTGTGGGACAACACAGAATACCAAGTATTATGTTTCCTAGAGCACAGAAGTCTGAGGATAACAGTGATCAAGCCTGTGCTTCCCTGTACAGCTGGAAATGGGGGGCAGTGCGACTCTGCTGGAATCCATGGAGAGCATCTCATTGACTTCGGAGGGCTGGAGTTTCCCTCAGGCTCAGGCTGAAATCAGAACCATCAGAGAGTATTTTCTTATGATAAAGAGAATATCTGTGGTCTGCTGAAATGGATCATTTGTTGCGTGTCAGTTGGGTAAAGCAGTTATAAAGTATGCATGCGTGTGTACTCAGCTTGTTGAATATGGGAGCTGCAGAATCATAGGGTGTCATATTTCCCACTTGTCACATTTGCTTCTTATTATCCTACTTAAAAATCCCTTGAGTGCAGTTTCTAGGTAGATGGGTCATAGAGGGAACTATTGGTAGGATTTTTCTTCCTTTGGCCAAATAAGCAATTTGATCTTTAAGTGTGGAGTTCATTGCTTTTGTTCACAGCAAGTATCAGTGTGGCCTCCAACTAGTCCTACTGGATTCGTAGGTTACTTAGATATGGTGAAGGTCATGGGAACCTGAGCTCTACATGAAGAGAAATCTTTCCTGCTAAGCCAGGGAGTAGCTGTGGAAGTATTGCAGATCTAGTACCATTGAAAGAGCTCTCTGGCGGATCCTCGAAGCTACTGTCTGGTGTTGGTCTACTTCCACATTGTTTCCCCCAGTTTTGTAGTGGAAACGGGAATGGTAAGTTGGGATATCAGTTGTGAGGAAAGTACACACCCATGTATCATTTGGTTCTGCAATAGGAGATTTGTGTTCATCTGCATTAGAGCAGATGAGTATATAAGCAGAAAAGCAGAGGCTCTAATTGGATGGGGCTTGCATGACAGCATGGATTTGAGATTGGATGTCTCATGGTTTCCATTCATTTTGCTTTAAAAGCTTTTTTCCTTCTTTGTTACAGTCTATGGTGGCTTTTCTCAAGGATCCAGAAGGTGCTCCACTGTGGGAGGAAGATCCTGAAGCCAAAGACGTTGTGCATGTTGACAGTGAAAAGGTACATTAGCTGGATAGATGTTCTATATGTTTTATAAACGTAGAGGATGAAGGGAGTATGTATGTTTGTGTTAATAAAGCACCATTATTTCGTTTCTTTGGAAGGGAAGTTTAAAGCATCCAAACTGTTTTAAGTGACTTGAGAAAGTTTGTGGATTGTGATAACTATAAAGTCTCCTGCTTCCTGCCTTCCTCACCCCTGCAAGTGTTCATGATATGCCAGCTACATGGCAAGTATCAAAGCATTGTGGATGGCGTGTAAGAGACCTGTTTGTCTCGGGAAAGTGTAGCAGCTTGCAAGATGCAGTTGCTGCAGGATGCAAGTAGGAGGTAAAATGCTGCTCTTACAACTGCAAGTTGTCATTAAATCTTGGGTTCCCTCATGTGCCTGAGGAATTCTGGAGCAGAAAGGAACAGGATCCAGATCTTGAGTGATTTAACCTTGTACAGTAACTGTTCTCTTGGTGTTAAGTGGGAAAGCAGCAAATACAATGAAACTACCTTAAAAAGCCAGTGCCACCACAGAGCTACCTGTTATATTATCTCTAATATGATCAGCCTGGTCTTTTGTATTAGTTTTCTAGTCTATAGATTTTTAAAACTTTAATTGATTGGACTCTAGCTGGTATTTCGTAAAGGGCCTTTTCAATTTTCTAGCTTTCATTTTTAATATTAGAAACAGTTATTTTGACGTTCAGTTTTTGTAGGAAGATTAATTTTTAATGTTCACCCTCTGTGCTCTGTTACAAGCCTTCCAAGGCTTGCATTCAATTTCAAAACTTCATCTGGTTTCTCTATCATGCTGGTACTGAAAAATCTTTTCTTATAGCTTCTCATAGATTCAACAAGGTTTCATAATGTGGAAGCTGAACTTGGTTTGTCTGTTATTGTCTGACTTTTTGAGTTAGAGTATGGCTTTTTGGATGGGTCAGGGAAGAAAAAGTTTCCAGTCAGAGATTCTGCAGTGAGAATAAACCAAGCCATGCAACTTCCACATCTCAACAGTGAAGATACTGGTCTAGGAGTTTTAGCAGATACTCGAATCTATAACAAATTTTGCCATCTTCTTTCAAATTAAAATTGAGCAAGGAGAAGAAACTCAAGTCTTGTCTGTTAGGAAAGATGACTCCTCTACCCTCAGATAAATGATCCTGTACTCTATGAATTCATGTATTAACTTCTGAAGTTGTAACACAAGTAATAAGAGGTGTCCTTGGGTATAGGTCTGTTTTTATTTTTTTTTGGTTCATTCACTAGGAATTGAGAAGGCTTCTGAAGAAGGAAGACAAACCCCTTCTGATGATGTTCTATGCCCCATGTAAGTAACCCAGCATGTCCTGTCATGTCACTCTTCCTTCTCCACTGAGAGATGTCCTAATCTGACTAGAAGCCTCACCTGTGCTTTGCTAATACTATCTTGTCCCACCTTTATAATTCAACTCCTTGTGTTCTGCCTATTTGTCCTCAGTTTTCCCCTAGCTGCCGATCACTTGTATCCTAGTCTTGCCTTTTTCTCATG
This sequence comes from Haliaeetus leucocephalus, assembly GCF_000737465.1. NCBI lineage: Eukaryota > Metazoa > Chordata > Aves > Accipitriformes > Accipitridae > Haliaeetus > Haliaeetus leucocephalus. The sequence continues at coordinate 22,799,697 of NW_010972437.1, forward strand.
ATGATGACTCTTGCTCATTGTTCTTTCAAGCAGCTGCTTTCTGTAATTTCTTTACCCGTTGTCCTTTCTATATTTGTGTTGTACAAAACAGAAACACTGTATGCTGAGTGCATAAGTGTTAATTCATCTGTCTGAGAATGCATAGCCCTCTGGCCTGTACGGAGCTGTAAGTGCAAACGAGTATTGCACATGCATTTTACTTTTGCAGTTTGGGCCATAGCATAAGACAAGCTGGTTCCACACAAGCGAAAGATCTCTGGCGGAGACCATGGAGTTGAAAAAAACCCAACATATTTGTTCTTCTAAACTGCAGGCAGAGGGAACAGTGCAGTGGTCAGGAGCAGGAATATCTTTCCTGCTTCATCCAGGAGGTACCCTGGGTGTTCCTACCCACATTGGCAGGAGTAACTTGAATACAAGTAGGATTTCATGGTGGGGGGCGGAGCAGGAAGGAAAGAGAAGGAGCACGTTGGAGTAATTGCATTTCTTTTGTGACCTTGACCTTGTATTGCTGCTATCTTGTCATTGCATTGGCCACTCGTTCCTTAATTTTGCAGATTTACAAATGCTTTTTTGTGTTTCCTGGTATGTGAGAGGCTTTCCAGCTCTTCAGAACAAGATAGTGTAGCACCGGAGTTGTTGCTCGGATGGAAAGCAGGGGAGCCATGAGAAAGGAATGAACATGTGACCTAAGCTAGAAAAGCTTCCCAGCACTGCCCTGATAGGGAAATTGATGTTAGGCACCACTAGCAATTTTCTGGCTGATGCTCTTTAAAATGGTGTCTCATGGCAGCATTTTCTGGTGTTTCTCAGGGTATTTTCTCTTGTAATTACTGCCTGAAACGCCATTCTACCTTTTTAATCTAATCTGAATACTGCCAAGATGGCCAAAATTGCCCAAGACTTAGTTTGATGCATCACTAAGAGAATGTTTTTTCTTTCAGTTAAATTCGTTGCAGCTCTGTGCCTTCAGACTCTGCAGCAGGATGGTCCTGTGTGGACTGGCATGGTGCATGGTTATTCCCAGTTGCTACTGCCTTAGCATCAGTGGGAGACGATAGGCCTGCTCTGCCTGTAAATCACCCCTTCAGGGAGAGTTCAGCTGCAGAGTGCTTTCACAGTTTACCTGTATCATGAATAATTGTTTTCTACAATTGAGTCTCTTCCTCAAATGTGCCTTATCTAATCCTTTGTTCTCTTTGAACCCTTCCCCCCAGAAACCCTCCTCCTTCCAGTTTCTCTTCATTTGAAGTAGCAAAACACCTGCTAGTCTTCAGTGCTGTAATACTTTTACTGCTTTCTAAACTGCTGTGAAGGAAGCCTACTTGTAATATTTTTTTTCTCCCCTCTGATTTCACAACTCTTAACTCCCTCATCTTTTATTTAACACATCAGACCTTCTGACTTGGTTCTTGTCCAATTTTTCTTTTCTTACTCCTGTTACTGGAGACAGAATACATCCAGCAGTTGCATTAAAATACTGGCTTTGGGCAGCTGAAGTTACTGGTTACATACAGGTGTTACCTTTCTTAACTGGGAGCAGCAAATCAAGGCTGGTCACTAAAGGAAATTCTGCTTTTCTTTACTTGTAAGGGGTGACTCAGGGAGGTCTTTGGCACGAGAGGACATCAGAGGATTTGTCTGGGAAGCTACGGAGAAGACAGCTGCATTATTTCTTTGCTTTTTTGGAAGCAGGGGCTTTAGATTTATTGTGGCAGATTCATAGGAAATGGGCTCTTTCATTACGTATCAGTGCAGAGGAAGATGAAAGCGACTGCAAACTTATATGTAGTTTCTTTAATATTTCAGGAATGCTTGGTCTGGGTAAAACAACTCAGAGCAAAGGCATGCTTTCCTTAGAAGATATTACCTGCCATTTGGAGACCATTCACTGTACTTTCAGACCTATATTATAAAGTCAGACAGCACTAAAGATGAAAAATTAGGTATACTTATAGGCATTCAGATTTATTTGTAGTTAACTCTGTCAGAGAAGACTCCTGCAGGAGACAATCTGGGTTTGGCAACAAAAAGGAGCAGTTTATAACATCATTGAAAACAGGGCTTTAAAAATGGAGGTGTTAACTTGTGGAAAAGCTAATATGTGTTTAATTAAGCCCCCCCTTTTGACACAAAATACAAGAAGAGAGAACAGAAGAAAACTAGTTTTTTGAGGTTACTCTTTTATGTCTGCACATGGATATGTGTGGCTTGACAGCATGCTGAAGAGTATAACCCAAAAATGCATGGGCAGGAGAGGTTGTAATGAAGTGGGTTTGGGAGTAACAAGTTTGAGGCAGTAGCAGAGCTGGGAATGGAAGGACTGTAGGGCTGATGGCTGGGTGTAGGAGGCTGGTATGTGCCTGTGCTCCAGAAGGGAGTCCAGGGAGTGGTAAGAGGTGGAAGAGGGAAAGAGAGGGAGATCTATAGCTGGGAGAGTTCGGGGCCTGAGGCTGCTGAAGAGAGAAGAAACAGAGGATCCACAAGATGGTGTTAACAACTTGTATCTCCTGATGTCTGTCCAGTGGTGTGGATGAAGCTGCAAGATGTCAGCGGGCCTCAAATGAGTGGTCCGTGCCCACCAAGAAATTGTCATTTTGACCAGCATTAATTTAACAACCTCACTGGCAATTTGAGCAGAGAGATCAAAAGTGGAAACTGCAGAAACAAGAGCTCTCTTTCCTCTGATTAGAGGATGTTCCTCCCAGGCATGCTGATGTGATCCTAAACCAGTGGCTGCAAAATCTGTTCCTCCTTTCTGGAATTTACTTTCAAAATTCTTGTCTCTTCACTGGAACAAAAATTTTGACTACTGTCCCGTGGTGGACCCAAGAGTTTCCACAATAAGTGTCTGGAGTGCTTGGGCACAGCTTCCTTCCTTTCATGCTGTCTGCACTCCTGCCCCTTCCCATGTGCATGCACGTATTTTACTTGGCAGGGGTGAAACCTGCTGCTTACAGGGTGATTTACTGCTAATCTGCTTAGCACTCCAGAGCATCACCAAACAGCTCTTCGTACACTCCAACTATACATCAGTGGTCTTCCTTACTCGCCGTTTGTCTTTTCCTCAGCACATAAAGCTATTGTATCTTACAACGGCTGTTGCTGCTTCTAAGTTATGTCTTCTCAATTAACAGAGCACTGTTTAACTTTTGATGTCTGTTTAATGTGTTTAGGAAATGCTTCTCAAATTAATTTCAAAGACTTGTTAAGCTGGGATGAACCTGAAGTACCTCCCCCTGTCCCTTAAAGACCAGAAATGCACAAAGCTTTTTTGTTTGAGTTCACAAGCATGACATCTTCCATTGACTTTTGATATGCGAGTTTCATCTTATGTTCCCTTCTGGGCTCAGCTCAGAGCCTGGGGAATATAAGATGGTGTTACTCTTTCCGAAACTGGGATGAGAAAAGAGTATGAAAATGAATAGCTTGAAAAACATGCAAAATTAGCAGCATGTAACAAGTAATATTCTTAGAAACTAATAATCTAATAATTATTTAGTGAAACACATAAAGAATTTTGTTCTAAATTTTTATTTAATATAAAAACATGTTGTTTCATATGGTTTGGAACATAGATCCTTTAGAACAGGCTGAATTGTTGGCATATTACTTACACAATTTCTTTTTTATCAGGGTGTGGTGTTTGTAAGAGAATGATGCCATCTTATCAGCAGGCAGCCACAGAACTGAAGGGTAAATATGTAAGTGAGAAGATAAGATTTATATGAAATTAAAAAAATCCTTTTAATGCACCTTTTTTTTTTTTTAGTATTTAAAACCACAACTATTTATTGAAGTGGGGAGTTTTTAAGCAAGTTGAAACAAAACAGAAATGAATGACTCTGTTCCAGATCCTGTCAGGATTCTCTCTCTTGGTTTTTATTCTTTTTAAAACTTTGGAGAATGAGGTGTTAACTCACTTGCCCTTTAGATCCAGTGTAGTTCTTGCCATGGAAAAACGGGCTCTGACACTATGTAGGTTTATGTTTAGCCTCTAATTTGTGTGTCTGTAGTCCTTTTGAGCTCATTTTGGTAAAGATAAAAAAAAATGTTTGCCATAATCGATTCGATCAGCTTGTTGGCCTGATATTTCATAGCAGGGTCAGGGATGGATGCCTTTATAGTAATAATTAATCCACTTTTTTAGTGGAGAATCAGTGTCATGGGAGGGGGGGGTTCCCTATGTTAGCTACCGATTGTCCTCCTAGCCACTAAGCATAAGCATTAATAAAATCTTACAGTTTTACTATAGCTCTGTCAACAAAGTTAGCATTCATACCGGATTGAAATGAAAGTAAGTTTTGACTGTAGTAAAATCCATCCACAGCAGTCAAAATAATTTAATTGCCTGTTTGTACTAATAAGGCGTATTGATGTCTCAAAGCAAGTCAAAGGCACTTCTCTAGTTAAGGTTTTATGTGCTTAATGTATAATTTATATGATACCAATAACACATGACTGACAAAGAAATAGGGTTGTTGTTTCATGGCTTTAGTTGGCTTTGGTCTGATCCTACCTGTTGGATCATTCACTGTTGAGTTTACAGGCTTCCTCCGGAGAGGCAGCACATGATGAGGTGAAGATGAAGCACTGCTGTTCATTGCTGGGGCAGCTCTGGCCATTGCTGCTCATAAGCACCGAGTGCTGTCAGACTTTCCATGTTTTCCCAACTAGTTGTTTCTCAGAAGTGTTTTCTCTAAATCCCTGTTTGTTTAGGGCTGAAATGAGTGGGAGTTGTCCAGATTTATTTAGGAGACTGTACAACCCTTGAAGATATTTTCAAGAGTGTTTTCATCTAGCCAGGCAGCACTTCTAATGCCATCTCGCCTTGGTGGAGCGTGTGCTGTGGTCTTTGGGTAGGCACTCCTGTCTTGCACAGTGGGTGCATTGCGAGGTGTGGGGTGGGCAGGAATTAGGAATGTAAAGAATCACCTACAGAGGTAGTGCCAGAGAGAAGGCATGCTGCAGAGCGCTATGTTCTCCTGCAGTTATCCTTTCCTTGTCCATGTGCAGCTTTTATTAAATTCAGACCAGAGAATTTAGACTCCAGATCTCTTCTACTTTATTTCCTTCCTCACTTGGAAGTGGTTTCTGTAGATCCAGACTAATCCTGCACAGCTGAGTGACAGGGCTGTGACACAGCTCTGAGACTGACAGTGCCTGTGTTCGATGCAGCTCAGGTCAGGGGTGCTTTTTGCACTGAAGTGTTTTTAGTGCAGGATCAGTTCAGAGGAAAGTCCATTTATGCCACTGCTACTTGTGTCTTTCACAAAAATCAGTTTGTTCATCTAAATTTGACCTAATTAGCTTCCTGAGCGGGATGTGTACACAGTTTGCCATCTCTAAACTTAACTGCACTGTATCCATCATAAATTATCCACAGGGTACCGTAGAGCAATGTTGACCTCCAGATCAGACTTTGCTGGAAAGTTTATGATTGGTTTGGATGAACTGAAAGGTTTGGCCTTTTAATCTGACATGTCATTAGCTGTCAGGATGTGCCAGGCTCAAAAGTGCTTATTGCTATTATATAGCAGGAAAATGAAATACAGTATTGCCTATTTAACAGGTCATAAAAATGAAAAGGTGAACTGTACCTGTTGCTGGTTGTTGTGTTCTCTTGGAACTGTTTGTTTTTAGTCCTGGTACTGTTACTTAGAGGAAGGCAAGGTGGCATTTTTAGTCTTACATTCAGTTTAGATCTTATAATTCCATTACACCCAGTGCAGAAGGAAAAAAGGGGCTCCGAATCAGAAGAGGATGGCTTATTTTATCCTTGGCACAAGAGATTCCTGTGGTTTGTGGATAGGGTGGGCTCTGGCAAGTGACTCAGAGATGAATTATGGGCCCAGTGCAGGGAGGAACTGGTGGTCAGCAAAGCACTTCAGCATCTCCTTAATGCCCATGGACTTCATGAGTGTGCCGGAATGGTTTACTCGGTAAAGACCAGCTTCAGTGTGCGCTTAAGTGCTTTCTTCCTTTGGGGCTTGTTTTTTTTTTTTTTTTTTTTTTTGTAAACACATGAGACTTGATGTGTTTGAGAATATATACTTGAAAACCATCAAGCTCCTATGCTTGTTTCAGATATCAAATAAAGGAAGCCTTTGTTTAACCTGTTCATTAAACTTGGCTCTAGGAAGGCTTCAAGTGGTGGTGTAAGGTATGAATTTTGGAGCAATCCCATCAAGAAAACTGTGAAGCAAGGGAGGGGTCACAGGAGAACAGGAACAGTCAGAAGCCCAGAAGACATGGCCAGCTAGGAAAAGTTCAGAGTCAGTTTAGGTTATAGGTAACTTGATAGAGAGCAGATAAGTGTTGAAATATGTCAAATGTCACTGCAGAGGTGAAAGGAACAAACTGATCTTCACATCTTCTATGGCTATTACAAGAGGTAATGGACTTAAATTGAAGTCAGGGTCGGTCAGTCATTTGCTAAAAGCAAATTAGCTAAACATCTGGCACAAACAACTTAGGTATAGAGGGAGGATCCTGGGTAGTAGGTGTATTTTGATGGTCCTTGACAGCCTGATATTACATAATTCTGTCATTATAGGCCAGCTAAAGCTGTTATTTTTGTCATTAAAAATGAATCCCATTGTAATAGGCTTTTTGCTAATTATGCTTCATGTGATGGATTCATTCTGGTATTCATACAAGTTACTGACTTGTATCAATCATTGCAGGCTGGGTGGACACAGTGCAATTGTAGCAGAGTTATCTGAAATGGCCTGGAATGCCCATTTAAGACCTAGGAAATCCTCTGAAAGTTCATAGCAAACATGAAATCTGGTAGACTGGTGTTTATGAGGGCATTAGTTAATGAACCTGGTTGTCGCTTTATAAAGCAACCACTGTGTCTTGATCCTATTGCATTTACCTACCCTCAAGTGGTGACACAGAGAATAAGGGAAGGGGAGAACTGGGTCTAGATAATATCATATGAATTAAGTGAGTCTGGTTGTTGGAACTACAAGGAGAATTCAAAGAAAGAGACTTGGCTTGCCAGTATAAACCCTATTTCTGTACTCTTCTCACTTAGCTTTCCTTTATCCTTTCTCAGGATAGGGAAGAGAAAACAAAGTATCTTTTTGTGACTTTCCAGCACATTCTTAGAAAAGGTTGACCTTCAAACGAGGATTTTCTGCTTTAAGATTTATGTCATGCTGGCTCTGAGCACATTTGGTTGGTCTGTGCAGTTTGCTGCAGTCAGGAACCTGGTATTAAATTCTGATGTGGTATTTCAGCTGGAAGGAGAAAATCCTGTTTTTGAAGGGGGAAGGAGGAGGGGTTTGGATTAAGACCCTGCTGAAATGATTTAAGCTGTCAATGCCATTAAACTAAGTTAATCATGAAGTGGTATCTCAGCAACTCACAGGTTGCAGGTTTGACAGCAGAATGACCTCTGTATGAATCTCATGCCCACAGAAACTCAGAATCAGTCCCATCTTCAAATTTTCAGGTCAGAAATTTTTGAATACAATTGGACAGGGCACAGGATAAGTTGCAGGGCACAGGGTAAGTTGTAGAAGCCCTGACCCTGAAGCTCAGTGTGAAGGGCTCTTAAGATGGAAGATGGGTTGGGACAGAGGGAAGGGAAGGGAAGGAGAGGCTTTTTGTTTCACTTGCTAGTCTGAAAAGCTACTATGCTTCTGTGCCCCTTTTGATATCTGTAGGACAAGGTTAATTCTTAATTCTCATTGCACCCTACCAGTCAGGTTAGTTAACATATTTAAAGCATGTAAATGCCATGTGGTATTTCCTGGGCTCATGGAAATAGGGCATGTTTTACTTTCACATCAAAGTAATGCTGATTTCCCCTTGCCATTCAGTAAGTGTATTTTTGAACTGGGATAATGCCAGTGCTTGGTTGGTTAGAGCTTCTGGACGTTAGCTGAGATTGTAAATTCATTGCTGGAGTTGAAACCAGAGAGATGAGGGTGGAACTTCTTGTGTCCTAGCTAATGTTTGGATGCAAACTAAGCCATGTACTTGCAGAAGAAGAAAAAAGAAATCTAGTTAGGCTTGTAGCTTAAAATCCAAATATGCAAAGAAGAGCACAAGTAGTATGATTGAGAGCATTCCCTTTAGGTATTTCTGCTAGTGGGAGAATAAAAAGAAACAGAGACACTTCCAGGGCAAGGAGGAGGTGACAAGCTGATTGGCATGTGCTTTCTGTGGACTAGACTCAAATATTGCTCTGTTTCCCCCTTGCACAAATTCAGAAAAACTTCACTGCCTTTTACAGAGATCCCCTTGCTTTACTGCAACATGAATGAAATCAGAATCTGCCCACAGCTAAGTTGTTTTTACTTAACTCTTTAAAAAAAGTTGTAATGTTCCTGCTATATTGTAAGAATCAATACGATTATGCTCTGTTTTTTCAGGTTCTTGCGGGGATGAATGTTTACTCTGCTGAATTTGAAAGGATAAAGGAGGAATACAATGTCCGGGGATATCCTACAATCTGCTATTTTGAGTCAGTTATGTTTTGCTACTACTTTAGAAATCATCATACACTCAAGTATAATTGCATATTCTTATCTTCCAGGGCAAGGACTAAACCTTGTTTTGTTGCTTTAACAGGAAAGGAAAGTTCCTGTTCCACTTTGAGAACTACGGTGCTACTGCGGCAGATATAGCAGAGTGGCTGAAAAAGTAAGGCATTGAACTTCATGCACTCCACCTTTTATGTACTCTTCATTATTTACAGAATGTAATGGTTTAGGAACAGCCATCTCTCCCTCATTCCCTCTGCTCAGAAGAGCAAACAAAACTACCCCGCTGAGATTGGCTAAACTAGTACAGAGAGATTGCCTAATGTTTGGTTTTTAGCATGCATGCCTTGCATTTCACGATTGCATTTTGTCTGTAATGGGAGACTGTGTGTGGACCAAAATAAATGCAGATGCACAGATCTCAGCTTCATTAAAAATGCCAACTTAAACTTCCAGCGATCTTGGGTGCCTGAACTTAATACCTTGCAAAAGGTATGACTTCTGTTGTTTTATTAAAAATGTATATATCAAGTGTGCAGTTCTCATTGGTTCTTCAGCCTTTAGCTGGAGCCTTTCAAGTGTCTCACAGAGCCAAACTGGAGATCAAGGCACCCTGGATTGCTAGTCATTTTTGCAAAGTCTGTGTTTCCTGTCATGACATGAAGTGGTGTAGAAAGCATCTTGTTCTACCTAAAGAGAGCTATTTGCAGTCATAAATATTTTGAGGGCTGAATGAGCCTATGGGCCTAGCAGTTGAGACAGGGAGACAGAAAAAGCGTGTGTGTGTATAGTTGCTCTTCAGCTGGTGCAAATCAGCACATTGTCAGTGAAGCCGATAGAGCAGCTGGAGAGAGCTGAGATAGTCTGGTGATGGAGAAATACCATTAGCAGTTAGCCCCAGCTCTTGGGCGTTATGTCATCTTTGTAACCCTCCCTTGTTTGCTGCAGCCACAGAAATAATCTTGAAATGAAGCTAATAAAAGGAAACGAATGCATGGGAAGGAACAGACAGTTGCAAACTATTGTGATAATATGGCTTAGCAAAATTGGCTCAGAATACATGTGTTTTACTGTACCAGTGGGGCTATGCTGAGGATGTGTGTGCTTGCAGGTAGCCCAGGGTCTTCAGCAGTGGTAGGCTAGGTGTTTCAGGATTGGGAACCCACGAATGAAACGACAGCAGCATTCCTGTTAGCAGCAGGAGATACAAACACTGCAGGCAAGTACTGCCCAGTGGATCAAAGAGGAGGAATTTAGTCATAGCCTTTAAGCCTCATTTAGTCCATTAAGCCATCAGATATAAATGATCAAGATGGCAACTCCAGCAATGCTGAGGAGATGATTAGCCCTTGGAGCAAGGATATGAATTCATCACCTGCACTGTATTATGCTTTGCAGTTTTGCAAGGATGTGGTTCTCTCTTGGCTACCACATATGAAACATTAGATGTTTGGGGTGGGTTTTTTAGCCCTGTCTGCCCACATAGTATCCAGATAATCCCTGTAATATGCAGTGCCTTTGTATCAGACCTGTGACGGCAAGTGAACACAACAGCTACTGGAGGCAAAGCAGAACAGCTGCAAGCTCTTTCCAATGATAATCTCTGCTAACAAGCCACTGTGGGCTTTGGCTGATATTTCAGCAGTCCAGAGCTAAAGACAGCTGTTTGTCCTCACTTAGTGTTAGTGCATGCTTATTAGTTTCCCAAAAGATGATCTGAGCAGTAGCCTTCTTGCCCCTTTTTTGTATAATAAGTACAACTTTTAAGGAAACCACGTTGAGAAATTATGCATACTTGGATTTTGCCAGTAAATGATGTTGCAATTAAAACCGTACATGGGGTAAATCTGCTACATGCATAATACTATATTACTCTGAGGAATCTGCAGTACAAGTAGTCAAATGGTATGGCAAGAGCTTTAGGAAAGCCAAAGAGTGTAATTAGATAGCTGCAGGGTGTATAGACTATATTTCAGAATAGTATAACATTAAAATTGTGTCAGAAAGTTACTTGGATGTGAGACGTTGCTCTGTGGAGCAGGGGCATGGCAGTGCCAGAGTGTATATGGCAGCCCATGGTGAGGAAAGCCAGTGCATTTTTATACTGTGCATGCATGTGCTGTCATAACAGATTCTTGAAAGAGAATCCAGCAGATATTGAGCCGTATGAAGTGACCTATTTTTTGTGTACACACTGCAGAAAAGCAACTGTTTTCTCTTCCCTCTCCCCCTTCCCTGTTTTTTCCCCTCTAAATGTTACTGGTAGAGTGCTGAAAGTGGTTGATGTATGCTAATTTTTGGGGGAGGGTATGATATAACTTAATTGCAGTTAGAATTATTTCAGTTATTGAAAGGATGTTTTCCATGTTCTTTCCTCTCAGAATAAGAGCTGCTAGTTTGGAGGGCTCCAACACCTTTTCTTTTACTACTTATTGAAGGTGCTTCTTTCTTATGCTGAAGTGTGCTAATGCATCAGTCTTATGGATACTTAACCTTTCTTATCTTCCTAATAGGCACTGGCTACTATCTTACGGATTTTCAGATGTTTTCATAAGGCAATAGGGAGAAACCATCATACAGCCTTACTCCAACACACAGCGTTGTTAACATGAGAGATGCTATCTTGTACATACCACAATTCTTTCTCTTTTTTCTTTTTTTCCTTTTTTTTTTTTAAATCTGATACACAGCTGTATTAGCCTAGGTGGTAGGCAAGCCAGACAGCTTCTTGCTGCCTTCAATAGCTGCTTAGTTTGTCTTGCTGTTTTTATGAACTCCTCTTGGGGCCTTCCTTAGCACCAGCTACTCAGTTAAATCAAGAACTTGTTCTCTGTTCTTAATTGAATTAGCTCTTGATAACTCTTCCAGAGTTCTGTCATTCTATTTTTGGTCTTCAGGCGTTGGATGTGCCTTGTCTCAGTTTTAAATGACATTTTAGATTTTGCTTGTTACTTCCTCCAGGCCTTGAGGTGCTTCTTACCAACTCCTGTGTAGGCTTATTAGCATGCACAGCATTTTAAATTGGGCCATTTGAATAAACATCCTGTGCCCTGCTTTACTAATTCCTTACTAAAATAGGTCATGCCAGGCCCTGCTAAACACAGCGTTCTCCCAGTGCTTTGTAGCCACTGTGTCCGTCTTCATCATGCTCTGACTACTCAACCCAACTCCCCTTCCAAATTCATTAAGTGTCATGGTGTTTTCTGGAAACCCTTCACTCTGCCAGGATACCTGCAGATTATGGCTCTCTTACAGGCTTGGCAACAAGCAAACTGATTATCTGCTAAACTTCTAGACAGTAGGCTTGTGGACGGGGACCTGCTTCTTTTTCTCTCTTGGCTGCTTGGCCGAGTGCAGCTCCAATCTTTGCTTTGATTTTGTTTCTTGGTTCGTTTATCACATAAGCAGCAGCAGAGGTGTGCATCACAGTTTTGCATAGATTGCTTAATATTCTTGGATCATACCCATTGCTTACATCAACAGAATTTGCTATCTGAATCTGTGTATCTTTCTACTGCTTTTTTTTATCAAATTAGGCTTTCAGCCTAGAAATGAGCAAGGCAGGATAAATGAGTTATCATCCGTTTGCCATTCCTTTTTCTAGGCAGCTAACACAATAATACATTTAATCAAAAATAGTAAATCTGCTTTCACCAGAGATGGGGTCACATCCAGACCTGTACTTTGCCAAAGAATTTGGGGAATTTTGGGGGTATTTAGAACTCATTACTGCAACTGGCAAGGATAAAATAGCTTCAAAGTCTGGCTCCAAATGTTCATATGTTTGGGTGTCCTTTATGTGAACACTGCTTTAATAAATAAAACATCAATTAGCGTAGTTTATTTCATATCTGCCAAATTCTCTTTTTAATGTACATTAATAAAAGCCAAGAACAATTGTTCAGCGGGATGATGAACACTGAACTGGTCCAGAGGAGCTTGGGTTCAGTTTCCAGATTTGCCACAGACTTGTCTTTTAGCTCTGGCTCTGATCCGTCAAAGATGGCTAGACTCAAGTGCAATCATAGTGAAGTCTGTAGAACATGTCAGTTATCTTCTAGGTTAAGCATGCAGTTGAGTAGCTTTGCTGAATTAGGTCTACAAGCCCACTGCCAAGTGAGGACGTAACGATGCTTCCCCAGGTCACAGGGTTGTTCAGGGTAAACCCGTATATTCCTGGAGAAATGGTCTGCATAGCTAGCTTGTGGTCCCAACAACGCACCTCCTTCTTTCTCTGTCAGCCCTAATCATGCTGTTGGTATTCAAGGTGACTGGTTAGATTCGCTGTTGCTGCTCACTACTTTTTTCTTTCATTTGCAATGGCTCCTGTGAACTACAAAGTGTGAATGCTGTGAAAAAGGGAGCATCTTGCTGAGGAAGGTAAAAGAGTAACAGAAGATGCATCTGATTTCTATAATGTAATACCCAAGCAGTCTGGTTATCTCCTCGCTCCGTCCCCTTCCATTGCTGATCTGTCCTCATGAGCTTCTTGTGGACTTTTTTTATTCCTCCTCTAGTTTTATCTGAGTTTCAGTGCTAATGAGTTCTGGGTGGGTACAATTGTGGAAGCTGTTCAGTAGGGTTAGTGCATCATACATATACGGACATCTGCACAAAGTGATTCCTTGCAGTCTAACTTGCCAAAATGACTGCTTAGCACCAGAGAGCTGCTTTTAAGCTGTGTCTGTTTGTCTTGTAGCCCACAGGCACCTCAGCCACAGGCTCCAGAGACTCCCTGGTCAGATGAAGAAAATGTAGTTTATCACCTGACTGATGAGGACTTCGACAAGTTTATAAAAGATCATTCATCTGTGCTAGTGATGTTCCATGCACCATGTGAGTTTGTTTTTTTTCTATTATTCTGTACCCTGAGCCAAATGCTTGCTAACAAAACCAATGATGATTGTCTGTGGAGGTTTCACAGAGCCATGAACACAAAGTCCAGGCTTTTCTTGTTTGTGACGATTGTTAAATACACAAGGCATGAAATATTTGTGAAGTTGCTGACTTGAAGTTTAGGACAGAGATGTGCTTCTGGAAGTGACACTTTGTAGGGTGAGTCAAAACATAACTGAAGAGTGTAATGATGCTTAAATAGTCTGAGGACTCATCATTTTACAGCACGATTTCCTATTTTCAGCTCGTGTTCTGTGTTGTTTGCTTTCAAAGCAGAACTCTGTTTGATTGAGCAACTCAACCTGAGAACTGTGAGCTCCTGAGTCCTTGCTCATGGCTGCTGATGTGTCATTTTGAGCATTTTCACTCCTGTGACATGGTTTGTTCTCTGACAGTGGTAAGGGGTGATGGTGATTACATATTGTGCTGAAGTATGTCAAAACTTGATCTAAGTTCAGAAAGTCCCCAGGACTTTTGAAAACTAATGCAGAGCTGGTAGTGATACTGTTTGGCTGAGAATGCGTTGGGCTGATTTTTTTTTTTGACTTGAGGTTTTAGCTTGAGCAATAAAATGCAGCGAGTTGCCTTCAGAAAGCTGTTCCAGCCACGTCGTCCTCCTGTACGCTGTTGGGTACAAGAGTGCGTTAACCACTTAGTTCACTTAGGATGTAACTTGTTTCAGCTACATAGCTGGTTCTACCAATTCTTTGTGTCTGCGATGGAAAGTTCAGGCTCAAATCTGCTATGTTGGGTGATACACAGCTTCTGCCTTCTTTCACTGCTGTGCTGGCAGTTGCACTTGTGTGAGATGTTCATCTTCATGGGCATAGATTTGGAGGTTAGGGCTCTGGAGGCAGGCTGTGTGCTCACAGCTGAACAACGGAGGGTCTCGGCACAGAGGCTGAAGTCCTGCTTCCCTTTAAGCCAGCAGCAGTTAGCTCCAAAATGCCTTTTTTGAAGGTCTGCTTATAAGACTCATTTGAAAAACATACCATAATGAATTTATTTTGCCCAATGAAATATCTGGGATTTGATCCCCTGAAGCAGGTGGCTGACTGCTGTTTTGTCACTGTGTTCGCTGGATTATTTGTACTAATAAAAGTGGGACTGGAGATTAACGCCTGGTCTGAAAACCAAAACACAAGTAGCAGAACTGATGAAGCCTGGTTTGCTCAGGAGTTATCCTTCATTGCCCAAATCCTTCCTTCCCCTGATTTCCATGCACCCCAGTGTGCAAGCGACAGCATGGGCTGCTGCTCCTTGGGAGCTGTACGCTTGCTGGTTTGGCTGAACAACTGCTGCCAAACAGAAATGTAACTGCTGAGTTTCCTTCCTTTCCCTCTCTGTGCACAATGGCTTGGGATAAGTGTCCTTTCTCTCTAGCCCCAGATTTCTGTATATTTACAGAGATTTAGTTGTATTTAAAAGCTTTGCCATTTTTTGAGTTTGTAAATGGGCAAAGGAGTCCAGTCGTGTTTGGAAGGAAGCAGAGGGGGAAGAAATGGACAGTTGGCCCTGCAAACCTTATTCCTTTAGGAAGTCAGATTAAAAATAGATGAATACACACAACTACAATCAAATTTTATAGTAAATTCAAGTTAGTTATAAATCTGAACAGGGCTCTCTTCAGTTTTTTTTTTTAATATTTTCTAAAACACAAGTAATACAATTTTTGGGGTAATGATATTACGTGACCTAGATGAGGGGCATTTCCAGCTAGGTATGTTTTGTACTGAGGGGTATTCTGTGCTAAGGTACAGCAGTACTTCGGCAAATGCTGTTTTAGAAGTAAATCAAATGCCTGAATTGGGCTGTTGCAATCTCCTGATAACATGTTCCTGCTGCTCAGAATTGGGATAAAGAATGTTCCTTGCCAGAACAACTCCATTTTAAGTACAACTTGAATATTTGGGGCATTTTATTTACATTCAGGTGGTAGTGGTATGCCTACGTGCAGAATCCAGCTTGTACGTGTGTAAAAGTCTGTGTTTGTAAGAATCCTCTCAGGGCATCCTCAGCAGAGAGTGTAAGACTTGCAAACTAATTAACGACAGACAACTATCATAAACAGTTATCTCCATGATTAAAAGATCTTCTCCTAGCACTTCTTAAATGTGCTAATGGAGTCACCTTATGAATATTAGGAGGTAAATTACTCCAGTAAAAGAAGCAGTAAAACCAGAGGACATCTTACTTGTTTTAACCTTGGTAGCTTAGGATGAGAAAGTTTTTTCTAAAAATTATGTATTAATAAAAAAAATTGTTGAAACAGATGTACAAAATAAGCCCAGAATGGAGGACATACTTCTGTGTAATTAAGAATAAGCAAGGGGATTTCAACACTGGCCTGGAATTAGCAAGTACTTAAAACCCTGTGTTGCCATGCAGCATACATGACTTGGGAGTTTTTCTAGCATACTATCCATCTTGTGTTCATGAGAAGTTCTTTTTACTAGAGGGAGGAACTACTTCAGTGATGCTTTAATTGCATGGTCAGATGGCCAATGCATTAGTAGAGTGTAGTATTGAAAGATGTGTTGGGAATTGCAAGCTTTTTATCTGCACCCTGCCCACCTACACACCCCCCCACTCTGCTGAGTGCTGAAGATACAGCTGAACCAAACACATCCTTGGTAAGTACCTGTGAACTGCAGAATTAGGCACTGTGATAAATGTGGCCAGTTGGGTCTCCATACCTATGGCTACTAATGATCATCCCTGTGGACCGCAGTATAATTATTTACAATCAGTTGCACTTACTAGCCCAATTAAAGGCGTCAGAGCATTTTGTGTTAAGTGCACCCTAGCATAACTAGGTTCAACTAGAGCAGCTACGTGGAATTTAAATACATCAGGAAGGTCTGCAGCATGCAACTTGCACCTCTTGCTGTCAGAGACCTTATACCTTTACTGCAATAATTTAGCACAACCATTAAACAGAAAATGTGCTGGTTCCAGTCGTTACTGCTGGCCCTGAGAAACGTGGGTGAGTGTGGGTGGGCAGGAGTTCATCCTGCTTTTGTTTTGCAGGTCACTAGGGACATGAAGCAGGATTTTTAACCTTCTGAAACTCCGTTGTAAAGCCCTTAAGAGGATGTTCAATAAATCTGAATATTTAGCATAGGTAAACAGTGACCCAACCAGCCAGGAGTCTGAAAGCTCTCTCTCTCCCCCCAGCCATCTGTGAAGGGTGTGCAGTGTCGTGCTCCTTAATCAAGCACTTTGCTGAAATTTCATAATTGCTGGTGGTGAGTGTAGTGTTATCCTGAATATATCCAGACTGGAGTCTTGCAGACATCTGAAGTGTTTTTTCTCTGTGTTGCTGTTGGACCCAAAACCTTCAGTTATGAACTGAGATCTCCTGCACTATACAAAAGAACAAATGAATGTCCCTTTCCCCCAAAGGTTTTGGAGTTTTTGCTTGGGTTGATCATATTTGCTAACATGAGGTAGCACAGTTACGTTAGTGGGCCTATTTCCAAGTCTGTAACAGATGTATTGCACCAACCAAAGCTATTTCTGTACCTTAACATAAATAAAGACACCTGTGCTCCTTATGATAGTCTTCTAGGAATGAGAATAAAGACTCCATGTCTTTATGTGCTTCTTGATATCTGTGCCTACAGCTGATCGATTTATTTAGGTGCCCAAGACAACAGCTGAGTTCTGAATGTCTCTAAATATGGGTTATGCTGCCAGTCAAGTGTTGTTAAATGCTTTAGCAATATGGGGACTCGCTGGGACTTAAAATGCTCCTGAGTCACTTGAGCACAAAAAAGCCCTGTTTATGTTTTCAGTTTCCCCATCAAACTGTTTGGGAGTCAAATGCAATTTTAAAAATTATTCTGTCTGAAATATTTGCCAAATTAGTGCAGGTTGCAGTCTTTCTGACTCAATTTTCTCAAAGGAATAAAAACCCCATGAATTGCCCTCTCTACATTTTTCACAGCATTGTTCTCCAAAGCACATCTCAGAGTCTTGCACAAAATAAACCTAACCAAGTCGCTGATAAGTCAGTTCAAATGCTACTGAAAGGTGTTTAAAGTCTAGGATTGAAATTAAAGTCAATTCAGAAATGGGTTCTAAAAGTGTCTGCTTTTCATGCAGAGGAGTTACTTTTCATTATGTTTTGTTAACACAAACGACATTGCGAACATTTTAAAGTGTACCCATTCTTGCAGCCTCATGCAGAATAATGTCCTGGTGCCACCATAAGCTGTATGTAGCCTCTTTCTGTATGTTCAGCAAGCATAGATCTATGTAGTCTCTGATGCTAATTAGCGGTGATCGTCAGTCACCTCTGATGGTTGCTTGGGGTTGCTTTTCCTCCATCTCATGCCCCATTAGCCATAGTGAAGTCTGTGGTCCAGTACTGATGCCAGAGGTAACAGGGTAAAAAGGCGCTTTGGCTGTACTGTTAGTGTGAGTGTGCCTTTGCTTTTTAAAGGATTAAACTATTAAAATGTTTTTCCTGCAACATTTCTTCCGTGTACATGAGCTTAAATTCATCTTAAACCTGTCTTCTTCCCAGCCTTCTTCATAGTACTTCTTCAGAGACTTTATATAAGCTGTAGTTGCAGGACTTAAGGCTAGAAAAAATGCCAATACCCTTTGTGGGATGTTGGAGCCATCATGGTTTTCCTCCCTTGATAAGGAGGGAAGGCAGGGTAAATGCAGCTCCCCCCCACCCCCCCCAATTTGTTCTTGGAAACTGCTTTGGAGACACAGCCCTGCTATACCTTTTCTTGCTCCCCACAATAGAAGGGAGGGCAAAAATAAATCTTGAGATGATAAAATGTCCTATAGTTTTGATGTGTTGTTGAAATGTCCGTGAAATTCCTTTCCTGTCCTCAGATATTTTCTCTCCCTTTATAAACCAACCCCATAAATTACGCAGTTGATGCTTTCCAAAGCCAACTATTCAGCTGTGCAAGTTTTTAATTGCACAGGGAGCTGTTTTATCAATTCAGCTTTGAAAAACAGCGTTTCACACCCTTCACTCCTTGCCTCCTCCCTCTGGTGCATTAAACCCCAAGGTTTTAAGCCACTTTGTGGACTCATCATTAAGAATGCCAACCAATTAGCCCAGTACAAGATGAAGGCCTCCAGCATCTAACCAAGCAACGGACTTGGATCTCTCCCTGCCAGCGCACCATCATTGGTTTCAGTAGACTTGTTTTTGTTTCTTACTGCTGCATGTGGTGAGATTAGGATGTAGGAATCCATTGCTCACGTTAAATATAAAGTAAAGCAAATCCAAAATGTGCGCACAAAATCAAATCTGTTTTTTTTCTAACTGGGGTTTACAACTATAAATAAATAAGTCTCCCTTTCAGACCCCCACTGGTTCCCTATGAAAGCTCCTTGTGAAAGCAGGCTACCATTGCAGTGAGCGCTAATTGGTACGTCTGTTGGCAGCCTCAACAGAAAGGCCACAAGTTGAAAAGGCTGAAGAATTAATTTACTGTGCAGCCTGAAAAAATAGCCTTTCTAGCACAGGTCAGCAGCGGCCTAACATTGGCAGCCTGTGATAAATAAATAAATCCTTAAGTTTTTCCATGTTAATTCATGATTCAGTCAAGGATATTTTTTTTAAATGTAAACCAATGCACTTGCACAAGTGGAGGTTACAGGCTTGTGGGTTATCCAGACAACAAGCAGCACTGAATATAGAATGGATGGAAATAGCCTTTAATTTTTGTCCCTGTTGTATCTGACATCTGTGATTTTTAAAATAAAATGTTGGCTGTGCTTAGTGGCTATGTAGAGAGCTTTTGGCATCTGCATTCAGATACACAGCCTCTAGAATAAAGACAAAAGGTAGGTAGCTGGGAAGCTGTTCTTATTAGACCTGTGCTAAGAACCTTCTTGATTTATTTGACATCATCTAGTGGTAGCTCTTCATAAGAAGCTTCTGCTTGTCTCTGTTGATGGTATCAGTTTAGTTCAGGTGGAAAATACTCTTTCATCACTAAAGGTCTGCCTTTGAGCCTCAGCCGTGGCACCAGCCAAATCAGGTGTTTTGAAGAGAAGCCGTACATCTGTCTGGTGTCCTCATGGAGGGGTCTCAGGTAGCTTCCCAGGAGGAGCATCAGCAGCTGCAGTAATAGCATCTACTCTAGTGTTCCTCCACATCTGCACTCTGCCGTTATTTCCACTCGTATAATGTTGATCAGTCCTTCGTTGAAGATAACTGTGTGTGAGAAGAGCTTATTGAAAGCCAGAAGCTGCAGAGAAGAGCCATGTTTTCAAAATGCACTTCAGTTGTGTGAAATGGCAGGGAGTTGGAAGCCAAAAACTTGGCAGGATGTAGCCCTCGGTCAAGGGTTTGCTTTAGAGTTTCCTGAAAGGTCTTTATAAGCTTTGACAGTCCAACCTCATGAATGAACTCTGCTTTTTAAATTGGACTTTCCGTACGGGCAGTGCGTAAGAAACAATTGTGCCTGTTATTCAGTGATGCTGTAGTCAGAAAAAAACGAAGGCAAGCTGTTCTGTGCTGCCTTGGCTGCAGCCTGAAAGGATTACTGGAAGCTTGTAGTGTGTAAGGCTGGTCGTGTGTTTGTATATTTGGAAGCTTGGCAGATGCCATATCCACATGATATAGCTGTGTATGCTGGTCCATGGGACAATACACAAGGAGGCATCCATTGCTTGCTGTGGGCTCAATCTTGTTCCTACCAGACGCTGCGAAAATGTTCACCTTGCTCTTAGAGAAAGCTTTGAACAAGGCAAACTTTCTGGACCATTATGTAGGCCACAGGCAGTACCTAGCTCTGTTGGGTTTCTCGGTAAAACAGTGCAGATGGCAGGATGGGCTGTTGCAATGCCCCGATCACTGAAAGATTGAATTGTGCAAGGGCACCGGGATGGTGAATGTTGCTGTTTAAGAGCATAGACAGACGGGTGAAGAGATCCGTTTCAGTTTCAGCATTGCGTTTCCTGACTCTCTACATCCCCTAGGTGCCTAACTTTAACATTGCCTTAGCGCATTTTTAATGAAACGTATAATAAAATGCTTCCCTGGACAGCTGTAAATTGTGCTGACTTTCTGTTCATCGTGTGTGTGTACTTTCTAGCTGTACGTTACGGGCAGGCTCCTGGAACAGATATATCCTTCCTATAAACTAGTTAGAAACAGGTAAATTCTTGGCTCCTGAATCTGCTTCCACTGAAGTGAGCAAGTTCTGACTGTTAATTTCAGGGAGGAGGAGGACTGGGACACTCAGACTAGTTTCATCAATATTTGAAAGCATGTAAGTCTACAACAGGATGTTGCTTGATATTACATATATTTGAATATCACCAAAAATCTCAGGGAGTGTAGACAGTTAAGTGCAACGACCTGCGTCATTAAACTAATTCCAGCAATGATTTTCAGTGGAGATTAATCACACATTAAAACAGGAGTTCTTGGAAAAATGGAGAAGCTGACATGGATTTTTCCTTTAATGACCATCCCACTTACGTTTCTTGAGGTTTTAAAAATAAAAATCAATATGGGTTTTTAGTGGTACTTAATACAAATAGGAATGTGGAGAGTATAAAAATGCTAATAACTAGCTTGTGCAGTAAAACTTGATAGGATACCTAATGAAAAGGGTGAAGACAGTAACGACTGAGTCCATTGTCTCTTTTGGGTCGGTCTTTTGATACTAGAGCACACAGTTCATATAAGATTATTGTGCTTTTGAAGCAGTTTGTGCTCTTTGAGCAGGGTAAAGTCATAAAAAAGGATGATCCAGTGATAAAAGCGATAGCCTTGGCCTGGAGATGTAAAAGTTTAGTTCCTTGCCTGGCTTTGATTTGTACAGTCATGACCCAAGTTGCTAAATATTTATATCGGTTTCCAATCTGTGAAGTGGAGATAACATTTCACCTTGCATGGGAGTTTTATCTAGCGAGCCACATCCAGACTGCAAGATGCTCCAGTATTGCAAGAACTGGGTTACGAAAGACACATGAACATTGCAAAGACTTGATTAACACGAAGGAAGTAGGATTTTGCCTTTGGCATTCCCTGGCTTGTGGCAGACAATCAGGTTTTTTGGCCCCCAAGTTGAGAAAAAC
This sequence comes from Haliaeetus leucocephalus, assembly GCF_000737465.1. Taxonomy (NCBI): domain Eukaryota; kingdom Metazoa; phylum Chordata; class Aves; order Accipitriformes; family Accipitridae; genus Haliaeetus; species Haliaeetus leucocephalus. Next base: position 22,821,158 of record NW_010972437.1, read on the forward strand.
CCAGCTGCCACTGGGTGAGCACACAGCTCAGACAAGATTATCGCAGCTAGAACTGATGACTTGCAGCCTGGTTACTGCCCATGCTGGGACTTGAAGGGAGGAGCCTTGGCTTGCTCTGGTTCAGCTTAGTAAGAGAAAGAGAAGCAAACCCAGACTTTTGGGGTTTTCATGGTTACTCTGCTGTCAGGCTGGATCTTGACTTGCTCTGTGCCATGGTGCCATTGTGGGGGACACGGCGTGTACTTTGAATAACTTAGTTGCTAGCAGTTGTGGGTATCGAGGGCAGTATTCAGGACAGTATTAAAGGAGGAAAGAAAGGAGCTGAACTGCAGATACTTGGGTTTTGTGAAATTTGGGGGATTTGTTCAAAATGCATTGTTGTATGGTCGCCTTCAATAGGGAGAAATTAGCTTCTCTCTTAAAGAAGACATTTGTGAAGGCTATTCCAATCAGAAAAAAATCTTCATGTGAATGTATGGCATGTGATGTGAAGGGAACATTAGTTTCCTTGGGGATTTGCTGCCTCATTTCTCACATTACTATTGCCTTCCCTCTCTCCTAACAAGCCCTTGACGACTGAGACTATTGCAGAGGAGTAGCTATGGCTGCCGGGGGGCCGAGGGGCAGCTGAGAGGTGACAGCTGAAGGGAGACTCACCCCATTCTCCTCTTCTCTGGGTATCTGTTGTAGATTATTTAGTTATTCAGAGTGGTCTTTTAAAAGACTTCTGTAACTTTAGCTGTGAAAGTCCACGTTTGAGCGTGCACGTTGGGTGACTGTCCTGCAAGCTTGACTCCAGTGTATGTGTAAGCCCTTAACAGTCTCAGGGTAAGTTCTCATAGGAGTGAAGCATAACTTATTTTTATAGGTTTACTTTGCTTGCCTCTGATGATGGGTTAACAGTAGGAATTAGCTTTAAGAATTAAGCACCAGGTTTATTTCTTCTGAAATAAATTAATTTCCTTGCCTGGATAAGCTTAATATACAGTGCAGGGCTCTCATTTGGAAAGTGCCTTACAGTATTTCTGCTACTTGAATCATTACCAGTAGAGTTTTCATTATCAAGTTTATCTTCCTAAATACTTTTTGGCTTCAATTTTTATTATCCTGTGGAAGGTAGAGAACTTATTTAAAGGGCAAATAATGAACAGAGAAACCTATGGTGAAAGATTGCTTGCTTGCCTGTCTGCTCCTTGTGCCCTTTCAGATGGTGAGTCGGCAAGTGATGCTGTCTTTCCAAGTTACTAATAAATGAACCCATTGCTTTGATACTGGGGCATTGTGCTGATGGTGGAGGTTTGTCTTCTGGGGTCCTGACTGCTTGTGGTTAGCCAGCATCGCAGCACACTTCTAAGTAGGTGAATGCATCTCAGCTGGTAACCACTTTTGCTCTGATTTTGGACAAAAACTGTGTATTCTGCCTAGTATCCCTTCCTGATACTTGACTTTTATATGTATCTTCACAGTAACAGCCAGTGTCACCATTGCTTTTAAAATCCCTGCCCCATAAGCTTAAGTGTTTTGGGATGTACCTTTCTTAGGAAGATCTCTTTGCATTACATCCCTTTTGCTGATGTTTTATATACAAATTGCATCCTAGGAAATCATTTGCTTGCTGTGCTGTTTTCCTGAGCTGGACATTCAAAGCTATTTCATCTAACCTCTGTTCTCTGGCATTTTCATTGCTAAATCTGAAGTATAAAGTCATCTTCCATAGTGGGGTAAGAGTGTGAAGGAAAGCAGTGCAACTTCTCTTCCCTCCCCAAGGCGAAATCTTGTTGATCATCTGGCAATGGAGAGGGGAGGGGTGTCTTTTTTGGATGTGGAATAATTATGGTTTAATTGAGAAGAAAACCTTCTGGTGGTATTTTTCATAAACTCTCAACAATTTCACCTTAAGGCAACCATGCTGTTGTCTCTCTTTCACATTTCAATAGGCGAAGATTAATTTTCAACACCTACTCAGGGCCATGTTCCTCCAAGCTGGTGTAGGAAGTGTAATTTATATCTCTTGATGCCAGCTGATCCACCTTCCTTCACTTCTTCTCCCACCCAAGAGAGATGGTAGGAGGCACCATCGTCTCCCAACACTGATTTCTACCAGTTGCACCATATAGTTTTGACTAAGAGGGTATATACATGTAGCGTAATCTCCAATAGCTGGAAGCTGAAACCAGATTTGGAATGGAAATAAGGAACAATGTGATTTTTTTGTTGTTAGTTTATTTTAAATAAATATGGTGATTAGCTTAAAGATAGTTCCTGGACCTGTGCTGGGGTCTGTGGCATTGCAGATGGGGGTGTATTTTTCAAAGGCTAATTTCAGAAGCCCGGCTCAGCCAGGACTCCCTGTGAGGTTAAAAGCAGAGAGAACTCACTCTGAGGGCAAGATAGAGCAGAAATCTCTCTCGCTGCTTAACTCTCAGGGATCCCTGGGAAGTAGCATAGCAGCCTGTGGCTGAGGTTAGCCTTGGAGAATATTTACCCTTTCCCCTGAGCCTTTATGTCAAGAGAAGATATGCTCCAGTGTGACCAGAAATGAAGGCGGAAGCAGTTAATCAGGTCTGTTGTCTTTTAAACCCCGTGGAGGTGGCCTGCAGGACCCGCTCGGTGCTTCTCCCCCTCTGTGCTGAGCCTTCCCTTGCCCAGGTCTGTTTCTGGCTGAAGGTAGCTCTTCTGCTAGAGCTGTGAATATGGCATGGATGCAGGCAGGGTTCTTGGAGGATACGTTTGGTTAAGCTCTCTTCTCAGTTTGATCTGATTTATCTTACGTAATGCACTGATCTGACTGTCTTTCTTAAAAAAAATTAAATAATCCGAACTTGTATTCTAACTGTTAGGAATCTTCTGCTGCTGAGCGGTTTCAGTGATGCTCGGGGGGAAACAGTTGTGCCAGCATAGAAAAGACAATCAAGAACTGGATTTCAAATGCTTTCACCTCTACAGCCAAGGTGATCAAGTTAGGGAGGCGAGGCTTGGCTCGCTCAGCGTGCATCCCCATGTTCCAGGCAGGTGTCAGGTAGTTCATGGGGTGGTCTGCTCCTGTGGCCTGATCAGGAGTTCGTTGGTGTCCGCCCGAATCGTTTGGTAGTGACCCCTGCTGTGCTGCTCTATTCTCGGTGCCCTGAGGCTTTCCCCCAGGGACATCTGTGCCTGCCCTGTGTGCACGAGGTGCTCCCAAGAGAGGCGGTGGCTGCGGTGGGGTCCCCACCGCCTCAGCAAGTCATATGGATAGGAGAAGGGGTGACCAATCTGTAGTCATTTTGGGCCCTGACTTCACACTGAAGAGCTGCTGGAAGCAGGCAGGCACTTTCTTCTGTGCACACATGCTGAGATTGGATTTGCACAGATCATTGCACGCACAGATTGACTGCACTGTGAGTTTGTGGTGATGCCAGTGAGATGGTGATAACGGTGGGGACGAGATGCTGTACTGCTGTACTGCTGTCCTGTCACTGGGATGAACTGTGCAGCCCGCGCAGCTGAGGCATTAGGCTGCAACCCCATAAATGTAGCATGACTGCAGTAATGCAAACTGCTGAAGTATTTTCCTTTTAATTCTATATTTCTAGTTCCTCAGAGTCTTTTCTAGGCTGACCTTTCACAGGCTTTGTCTTTTGTAAGGCCATAAAGCTGTCTGCTTGTCACTGATCCCTAAGCAATGTAATACTTGGTCAAATCAATCCTGCCTTTAGAAGTATAGTAGTGAGGTGGGGGCTCTGAATTTGTGTATGCGTGCACATATTTCTAGCTGTTGAAAATTTGAATTCAATGTCATGTTAAAGATGTTGAAGCTGTTCTTCCTGATTTTATAAGAAAGCATCAAGCCTTGAAACTTCTTTGTCTTTAAGTATCTGGAATTTTACCTGAGTGGGCAGTGCTGCTGGTGAGAGCGAGATGGACGGTTTGGTGGGAGTAAGCACCCAGAGGGAAAAGGATGCATGAAATTTCTTAAGTCCCTGATCCTTCATAAGGTGATTTATTTTTTTTTAAAGTGGAAACCTGGAGATCTGGTTATGGCCTGATGGCTATGACCATTATGACTATTAAGTGAACATGCAAACAACACGGTTGCAAATTTGTACCTGTGATTATGGGGAGAAACAGCTGCTTTTGTCATCCTCCCTGCCTGCCAAATTTGTGGATGATTTCCCATCAGATGTCTGCAATGCAGATGGCTAAATTATGCAAGAGAATCTGCAGCTGTTGTAGTTTATGCTCTCCTACACCGGTGAAAGAACTGTGAGCTGCCTCATGTCAAACCTTAGAGCTACTCTTCTACATGATGCATAAGAAACCTTTGCGTGTTAAAGACTTCCATGGCAGAAGAGAATACATTTGTGTTCTCGCATTGGTGCTAAGACGGCTGGAACTTGTGTGTATCCTTGCCCTGGCTCCAAGGATTGTGTCTCCCCATCATGTACACATGTACATACTCTTGCTTTTATATACACAGGTGTATGTTCAAAGTTAACAACAGGGGATGCATAAGGGCTGGCTGTTCTGCTGTGTTGAAAGGTCACTGTTCCTCTGAGGTTAGGAATGGAGAAACCAAAGGTGTATCCCCAGGTGTTAAATGTTTAGACAGAAAAGGTATGTCTGAATTTTTTGAGATTTTTTTTTTTCCCTCTTCTTGAAGTTGTCTGTAAATCTTCTATGATTGTAGTCTGAACTGCGAGGGACCTACTTGCTGAAAGCAGGACATGCTTTGTGCTTCAAATTTGTTTTCTCCTCAGGCTAATTGAGGTATTTTTGGTATGCAGCTATAGATGGATGTAGTGCTGGCATGATACAATAAATAGCTGGTACATGATAACAGTACTCAAGCAGTCTGTCAATGGCAGAAATGTAATGATTCTTTAAAATCTTTATTTGCCATTTAATGTATCTCTAGGGTTCCTCACGTCAGAAACTCCTTGTCCACAACCACCTGGATGTTGGCTTTTATCTCTTGCTTGTCACGTACACTTCAGATCCTCAGACAATGTTGTCTTGAAATGAGAGGACATGACCAAAAGCATGGTGTTTATTTATATAGCTATAATAACCTGAAAGAAGCAAACAGTGAATGACAGAGAGAAAGAGATTTATGTTCTGTGGATAGCACAAAGACGGCATATGCAGGAGCTTAGCTGGAGTTGCTTGACTGGTTTTCTGCCTGTCTTCTGCAGGCAAAACTTGGTCTTAACAGTAGAAGTGTTTGCATTAGTTCACTTCTAAAAACGTTTGGAGCAACTGTGCTCTGTATTGTGAGTCTTTGCCGTGGTGCCAATCAGGCTGCTGTAAATGAATATAGATATTTACTTGGAAAAAAAGTTGCTTGGCACATTTCTTAACCTTTCCTTTGTCCGTGTGCTGCTCGCCCTTGCGTGTTAGCATCACTTTTGCCTTTGCACTTGCATACGGTCACACTCTGGGAAGGACAAAGAGCTGAGCAAGTGTCGTCCTCTGCCCCGCAGTGGGATTCTGGAGGGAAGTGACTTGTCTGCACTGGGGCAACGTGGAGACTTTTGATTGCTGTCGTTCCTGGGGTACAGCTGAGCTGATCTATGTGACAGTGACTGCACTGAAGGAAGGAGCTGTTTATTTGCCTGGCTGCACAGTGCAAATAAGAAGATTGATTATAAATAAGCGGGGAAAACAGAATCCTTGTTTCATTTAGACATGTTTTGAAAATGGTTAGCAAGGGCCTGTCTTGTACCAGATGTCCTAGCACTGATTTTTGTAAGCTTTGACTTCTTTTTCCTGTCTTGTAACATTCCTCCTTTACACTTACTCCATGTGCTCTTTTCCATTTGAGCCCTGGCCCTTGGAGCCTGGGGCTCCTTTTGTGCAAGAGGAGCAAGATGAGGTGTTGAGACGTCAAAGGAGTTGTCCAGAACTGTTCAGCAGAGCCAGGCACTGAACCCTGAGTGGTTTCTGCTGCCAGATGGAGAGTAACTCTGTCTTGCACCTCCAGAGGGGAGCTACTTGTCTTCTCCGAGAAAAGACTGAGGCTGTGGGAGTCCTCTTGTGTAGACACCTACAAGTCCCTTGGGTGTTTCCACCAGCCATGACCCAGAGAGGCTCAGAGGATGTCAGTGCTTGGAGTAGACTGCGGGGCATCCTTGTGTTGACCGTGCCCTTTCTCTTCTCACCTGGGATTGAACGAGTCACTTCCCTTGCTTAGTCATTTAGTTTTAATGTCGGTATACACTTGACATGCCAGTGCATCTTCTAAGAGCACATCTATCACAGATGCCCACTACAGACCTGCGGGCTTCCTTCCACCGTCCCAGCAGACCTTATGCAGCACATTGGAGCATCTGGGCTAAGGGCCTGTAGGGTTGTTGTTATTTTCCCATTCATTTTATGAACAGAAAACGTCTAAAACTAGAGGAGCTTAGCGCAGAGGGATACAGCTGCTGCTGAACAACCTAATGTAGCAATCAAAGGAGAGGCAGTGACCTTGGAATTCATTTAAATGACTTTTTCATTGGCCTTGAGAATTTAATGGCAATCCTCACAGGATTATTGAAAGGTAGGATAAATAATCATAGGAGAGATGAATTTATTTGTAGCGTGTAGGTCTGACTTCTAGTTCATATCTCCCCTTTTCCGCAATGGTAGGTGGAAGCAGGCTGTAGCACGCAATAGCAAAATTCTAGAAAGATGGCCAGAGAAGCATTTTTTATCATGGGAGAAGCTCTAAAGATTTGTTGTCCCTCTTTCAGACTGAGTTTAATGTGGTGGCTTTTTTTTCCAGGCTGGCGTATTGTGCTGTCCTCTGTCAGGGGTAGAACAAGCATTGCATGATAAAGATTTGAGGACTTCAGTTTGCATTTAAGTGCCTTTAAAGACCTGATCCTGCTTCCCCTTTATTTTAAGCACGAGTGAGTTAGCTTTGTGGCAGTCAGTAGTGCTGTGTCTGTGTGATGTTCATGAAAGAACCTGGAATAGTGACATTTCGTAGTCTGGATATCTTTCTCCAAAATTTTACTTACATGAATTTCAGATGCTTTGGATTGTTTTTTATTTCCTGGGCAAAGTCTGCCTAGCTTGTTTGGGGTTTGGGTTTTTTTTTATTTGTTTTTTTTTCTTTCTGCATAGGTTTGTGAAAACTCAGGTGGTTTGATGCTTTTGGTTGGTCAGATCTAATATTAATGATTTTGGAATATAACGTAGACTGTGTGGATACCGTATCTAGAGCACGGTGTGAAGCTTGCTCTGGCTGGAGGACATGCTGTGTAAAGCCCACCAAGGTGAAGTTACCCCTGCAAAAAAGGGGTTTTTTTGTATAAATTTGAGCTAGCTAATTCAGAGAGGTTCCCAGGTGTCTGAGCTGGGACTCGAGATGCCCTTTGTTTAGAAGTGAGGAGGAGCACACAAAATGAATAAAGTTCCCTGCTCCTAAAAGGAGAAATAAATCAACTCGGGCAGGTGTCAAAGGGAACTGTCAGCCCCTTCCGCAAAGCCATATGCCTGCAAGTTTTCTGTGGGTGGCAAATAAATCACTTTGCCAGCCTCTTTCGTGCTCTTAACCAAGACAAGCAGTGCTGAGACAGTAACTCTTCCTCAGCCTTTTCCAGCTTCTTCCTGAATTCACCTCTAAAGCTGTCGCATCAGGTTCCCAGCTTGGTGGCATGTGCTCCCACCACTGTGTAAAATCACAGCAAAGCTTCCTCCTCCAGCTGAAATCCCCTCGTTCTGCTGCTCCTAGCACATTAAAGCATTATCTTTTTTTCTCAAGAGAAGGACTTGGGGCTTTTTAATGCTGTGGTCGCTATGCAGATGACTAAGTGGTATGGACCTTAGCTGGTGTTTGAACTGGAGTTTGGTCTGGGATCAACTGGTTGCGTATTTGCTGTAATTCTCAGGTGGGTTTTATAGTCTTTATTTAAATGTATCCACCCCGTTCTATAAACATGCCCTGAAAGTGTTTCATGGTGTGCTGAGGTGGTTGGAGCTCTGCTGAAGTCCCTGTTTGCTGTGGTGAAGTTACACCTGGATGTCCTATCGCTTCTTGGTTGCGAACGCTCTTTGACGTGTGCTGTATAGAACATGGTTGTCTGGTTGAGTTCAGGCTTAGGTTTGCATCTGCTGGCCTCAGCAGTCATCCCATTGGTGGGATTCAAAGCAGCACTGAGGTTCAGAGTCCTTGGTTTATTTTCTTTTAGAGACTGGTGTAAAAATAGCTCCAACCCTGTTGCCCATACACCTCAGAAATGGCTTTTGCTGAAGCTGCATTGAGACAGATTTCTAGCTGTATTTTCTGATGCGACTTTCAAAAGCTCAGCAAAGTCTGGCCTTTCAAGTGCCCGTTCCAACAATAACAGCTGAAGAAAGTAAAGCTGGCTGCTGCTGCAAACAAGAGGAGAAAGTGCGGCCAGGGATTGCACTGAGATTACATTGCACCGGGGCAGGCGAGTGCAGGGCGTCTGGGTCGCGCCACGGGCCTTATTACAGCCCTCTGCGCCTCTGGTCTGCGCGCAGGAGCTGGCCCTCGCCCTGCCCGAGCGTCAGTCTCGGCCGCTCGCTCCGTCCCTTTGCTCTGACCCTGCAGGGTCTCCGGCTGTGCTGGTCCCCTGGGGGCAACAGCAGGGGCTGTGCGGGGCGAGGGCATCGTGCTGCGCCGCAGGTGCTGAGGCGTAACTTGATGTCGCGGCGGGAACCTCACCTGGTCCCGAAAATCCAGCTTGCCTGGAAGCAATTGCACTGGCGGAAAGCAGTTTAATTGACACCCAAATAATTTATTTTAAATCTGCTTTTCTCGCTTATGCATTCATTTTATTTTATTGTCGTGTCAGCACTTAGCAGTGAAGTAACGGCAGATCTCTGGAGAACTTTGCACGAGCGAGAAAGCACCATTATCTCAGTTTTACAGGCCCTGCTTATGTTAAGAACATATGTGGTGGTGTAATTACACTGATGTGACTAAATCAGTGCAAATCCTTGCTAGAGGGACATGCTGCACCACTGTAAAACGGGGCTTGTTATCAGTGCAGTTTAATTCAAATTACATTACTCAATTAAGCTGTGCTAGTATAAGCCTCCGCTTAAAGTCAGGAAGTCACGTGAGGGCCTGTGTTGTTTCTTTTTAAAGCAGATAAAGATTTGGAAACTGAAATGGGTGAGGCTTTGCCTCTCCTGAGAGCACGGTAGAAGCGATGGGCTTGACAAATACTGTGTTTATAGTACTTTCTGGGAGGAAGGAGGTGTGGATGTGAATTCAGAGGTTTTATTATTATTTTTTTAGTAGATTAAATTCTTTGTTTAAGCCATAGTGACCACTTTGGAAAAGATCCTACATCATACTAAGGCTTTGCAAATAAATTAAGTAAAATGCTTACTAAATTCTAGTAAATCTCTACCACATGGTTTTAGATTTTGATAATGGCTAGATGGGTCAATGAATAACCATGGCGTCTACAACCTAATTGTTTGGTTTTGGGTTTGTTTTTTTTTTCTTTTGGCAGGGTGTGGGCACTGTAAGAAAATGAAGCCAGAATATGAGAAGGCTGCAGAGTTTCTCCATGTAGCCAGTGATGTAAGCTAATTTCCTTTATTATATCCTTCAAATAATCAGTAATAAATAACTGGAGTAATAAAAGTGACTTTTCTCCCTACAACAAATTCAGCTGTTCTCATCCTCCCACAGGACCCTTCAAAATGTGCTTCCAAAGTACAGTCTCATCGCTAATGCATGAGCCCTGCCAAAGTCTTAGAAAGAACATTCTGTCTTGAATGAAAACAAAATCGAAAAATGTTTATGTATTCTGCTGTGGGCCTTATACATAATATGATCAAATCCAAAATGGAATTTTTTTTTTCTCTTACTTAAAGGCATCGAATGTGAAGAAACATAGGCTTTTATTTATGAATTAGATTTGGAAAAAAACAAAGGGGCTTGATCCCTCTTTGAAATACCCTGGTTTTATGCTTGCATCACTCCATTAGCTTCATCTTAAGTGCTCCATCAGCATGGCTGGAGAAGAGAGATCCAATAATATAAGTATTAGTGTTATTGATTCAGTCTCACACTGTGTACTCCATGCAAGAAGAGAAGTAGGATTAGTCTCCCCCATACTTCAAGCATCTTCAGTAGAGACATCTAGAGTCCCTTTGTAGTTGTTGGAGAAGGAGGAGATGAGAAAAACAAAGGTCAGACGAATCACGCTCTAGAAGCATCTGTTCTCCTGTGATTCTAAAGGTGGTCCATATAAAGATGCCCTCAAGTTAGGGAAAGATGAAATTGCCTTGAAGTAAACTTGTCTTTAACAATGCTTGTTTCTTCTGGAGAAATTGGGATCTGTGGGAGGAAATGCCATTCCTGGGAGCAGCTCTTAGGCATTATAAAGTGAGTTATATACAGGGAATCCTGTCAGAAACGGGAGGAGAACCGGTAACACTCTGGTTATGCTTAGTCCATAAGATGTCCCTTCCTGGTTTTGCATCAGTCCTCTGTGTTTTTGTGTGTGTCTGTGCTGAGTACCTGAGAAAGTGAAGATGCTTAGATCACAAGTGACTGCCCCCAAGTCCACTATTTCCTGCCAAAGGGGTGAGTGTATGTTACTGGGATTTACAGTTAGTGGTTTCTTTTTTAGAGTCCAGGTGTCCTTGCAGCAGTCGATGCTACCATCAACAAGGCGCTGGCAGAAAGATACCACATCTCAGGGTTTCCTACTTTGAAGTATTTTAAGGATGGAGAGGAGAAATACACTCTGCCACACCTCAGAACAAAGAAGAAGATCATTGACTGGCTGCTAAAGTAAGTTTTAAGGGTCTGAGATAGTATTTGGGTTCCTGGCTACTGGCTCCTGGAGACTGCTTTGGTGAGGAAGTAAATCTTAAACCTAGCTTTGCCAACTGCCTAAATCCCTTGCTAACAAAACCAAACTGAATTCCAGTATTCAAAGCCATACAAACATGTATGTTAATTATGGCCTCTAATACACCAAATCCTTTATTTGCTGTGGGTGTTTTCATAGTTGTCCTGATAATTCTTTCCCAAAATAAATATTTTTCAAATATACCCTAAGCCTCTCACTGGAAAAGGAATAGCAATGGCTCTGAAAAATAAACAGAACATTTGTTGTTCCCTCTTTATACTAAGCAGCAGATTTCACTGTTAGTAACTGAATTTCTGCAGTTGTACTTTTCTCTTTCCAGCATTTCAGAGCCAACGCCTAGAATACCAGCTACATGGGGCTGAAGGAAAGCCAGCGAGACCAACAAAACCAGCACCTTTGTCTGCACTAACAAACTTTTCTTGGGTGGTGTGCTAAAATATGCAGAATTAAGTTTGATGTATTATGAAAATAATTTCATTTCAAAGAAGTAAATTGCTGGTACAATTCTCTTTATAAGTATTCCAGAATAAAATAGGCATTTCCTTTAGGTACTGTAAGCCTAATGTATTTTCTGCATTATTCAATGGGGAAAAAACTGCCAGTGTTTTGTGAAGTTTTTAAATCATTTAATCATTAAGTGTAGTTGGCTTGAGGAATGTAATCTAAATTTTTCCCCTCTTACTTGGTGGGGGGAGAGAGGTTGTGTGGGGGGAGTTTTTTTGGTTGTCTCTTCTCTTCAAGTGCTTCAAATCAGGTAATAGATATGCTGTGGCAGTATCTTTGTAGCATGTTGGGAAGTTTTATCTATATTTTACATTTAGACACAGTACTCCCTTTCAGCCTCCCTGCATACTCAGGCTCCAGGCTGCTGTGTCAATATTGGATGTTAAGTTACTGTCCTAGTTTCACCAGTTTGCTGGAGTATTTTGAGGGCTACATAATTTATATTGAGTTAAAGAGTCAGGTTGATGCTGTCTGTATGTATTGCCAGGTGAGTAAGCAATGAGGAGGAGGGAGGGGCTGTTAATCCCTTCTGGATCCTGCTGTGTCTCTGAAATACTTTTGTCTGCAGCCTCAGGTAGTCAGCAACACAGGGGAAACCTAGACAACTTGTCTCCTGCTCTTGACTGCTGGATGTTCTCCCAACTAGAGAGGCAATAGAGTAATATCCTTGTTTGCTGACCAGGGATAAAATTGTCACAGCTGCACTGAAGTTAGTGGAAATAGGGATGCATCTGGGGTGCAGGCTGGAGATAAAAGTTCAGCTTGTGTAAACCTATCCCAGTGAGTGGTTTAGTCACAGCCATGCAGGTTTCAGCTCTGGTCCCTCTGCGGTGACTGTAGTCTGTGCTGCCACACTGGGTTGTTACCAGTATCTGGGTAGCTTATTTCAGGTCAGCATGGGAAAGTCTGTGTGAGATGAAGTCACACCTCTGACTGTAACTGTAATCGATGATAGCTCACACCAACTGTGTTCCTGTGAAAATTCAGACCAGCTGCCCTAATTCTTTCACTAACAACTGGCAAATCAGTATCGATGGAAATACGATGGATGTCCACCAAATGACCTTGAGTAGGACTTCAAAAAATTGAGGTTTTTTTCCACTTGCTTTTTATGTACCTGATACAATTTAAAATGGTGTCATTCAAAGTGACAGGAAAGTCTGAAAAGCTAATTTATTACCAAGGCGACATATGAAGGTCTTTATACCATGGCACCATTCTGATGATTTTATATAAGTAATCACTATTTAAGATACAGCAGGAATGAATTTAATGAGTCTGAGAGAAGACTGTGAGCTGGTGAATAGCAGAAGTTTTGTTAGAGGCACTCTAGATGTGCGGGATTGCTCTGATCTAGTCAGTATGTGCAGTCATAATTGAAACCTGACATTCTCTTTATCAAGGTAAAATATTCCAGTTCAGTCACTCCCAGTCTTCCAAGTGGAACGGTGCTGATTATTGCATCCTGGCTTTAATATCTGAATTCAAGAGAAGGTAATGAAATTCTTTACAGAAGTTTGCGTGATAGCGATAAAGAGTACAAAAAGGATGTTTGAATGGAAGATGCTGTTCTATATTGGTTGCCTTTTGATTCCATCTGCTTGCTGTTCTTCTCAAGTCATGCCTATGGATGACACAGTGATACAAGAGCAATGTTCTTTCCGCCCAGATGCTGGATGCAATGTAGGAAATCTTTATTCTGCATTCCTACTCGTATGCCTGAGTACAATCACTTAAATTATATTTTTATTGAGTTACAGAAATTAACTTGGATCTTTTTTGTTATTATCTGGTGTTGGAAATATCGAGCAGGTTTTTCTACTGCACTGTCACCCTGAAGGATTTTTCGACCGCAGTTCCCTCATGGTAGTTATGACCAGGATGTGATGCCCCTTTGCCTGCTTCCAGAAACATTTTCAAACCAGTCTCATTTCTTTTCTAGTCCTGAAGCACCACCTCCACCTGAGCCTGCGTGGGAAGAAAAACAGACTAGTGTTATCCACCTTGCTGGAGAAGACTTCAGGGAGTCCTTGAAGAAGAAGAAGCATACCCTTGTCATGTTCTATGCACCATGTGAGTGAATACCTCTCTACATGGATGGGTTTTATAAACCCTACAGTTCATGAAATCCTGAATTAATTCCCTTGCTGTCCCCAGACTTTTAAGGGTAAAGAGCTGCTTCTGAATACAACTGCATGGGACCATCATTGGCACCATCATTTGTATCTTTATAAATGGAAACAAAACAGTATACAGTGTTTATTTAAAGTGTTACTGCGTTAATGCAGACACCAAAGCAGGCAGGGGTACAAAACCAAAACAGATTTATTTTCCTCTGCTGCATTTTATGGTCCATATAACAAAATGTGATCCTTTATAGTAGCACAATGGACATGGAGAGCCTGACTCATTAGTGCAGCACTTCAGTAGTGAAATCGATATAGTGGTGTAGGAGGAATCAGTCCCCAGGGGCTGAGAAAAAATTTTGATGGAAAATTTCATCTGTAATAGATCTACATTTAAATCTCCACTGGGAATATGGACATAGCTTCCTCCTCCCAGATTGTTTTGCGTGCACCACACGCATGCTTTCTTTTTGAAGCTCCTGAGAATATTTCTAGAAAAGTTTTGAATCAGGCCCTTTACAAATTAGGCGAATGGGAGGGACCTCTTCTGTTTTCCTGTGTTGTCCCAGAGACAGGCAGACTTGGTACAGGTTCTTAACTTTTGAGGGGTCTGTCAAGGGGAGAAGATAATCCTGGCACTTAGTATTAGGTAGTATTAACCTGATTATATAGCACCATGACTCAGCCGCCCCAGATGCAAGGAAAATTCTTCCCTATCACACAGCCAGCCCTGCAATTCATGGATAACCTTCAAATAAGCAGTTACTAACTTGTTGCCATTAAACTGAAGGTATTTTCCAGGAAGGGAGAAAAAGCTCAGGTTCTTAATGTTTAATCAGGCAGCCCCTTATTTTGCTTTTCTGTTAGAGAATTAAACATGAATGCTTTTGGGCTCCCATGAAGCCCTGCTGGATGTGGAATGTGGGAGAAGGGAGGGGTGCAATTCAGAAGGGAGATTTCTGGAAGGTTGTAAAAGAAAAGGAAAGGGGACTTAATCCCTTCTGAACTCCAGTTCCCACCACCTATTGACTAGAAATTGCCCATGTGCCAGGAATTTCCAATTCATGGACCTCAACTGGTTAAGAGCAAGCTGTAACAGTAAAATCAAATGATTGCAGATGAAATGGTAGGATTTAGAAGTTTGCTGTCTCTCAAGTTCTCTCTACCTGATGAGTGACTTTCCGTGGAAGAGAGTCAGTTCTCTTTTGGTTTTTACCTGCGTCTTTTTAAGGCACTTAAATTCCTGGTCTTTTTTAAGGCCACGTTTAAAACAAAGACACTATGTGCAATGAGTATGTACCTCTCGGGGTTGAAAGCATGAGGCAACTTCCCTGATGGGCTAATTATGATACCGTTGTTTGCAGGTTGACTTTACCCTTACACCAGGAGGGGTGAATAAAAATCAGCCTAGCCCTGTCTGTATGAACGGGCTGTATAAGCAAGGCTTTCGTGATGTAACTCTTGGGTCCTTTAAGGCTGCCCTTCAGACATGTTCTTCTTGCACTGTTCTGGATACAGTGCTGCATGAGACCTTCTATATACAGGACAGAGAGGAGTTAACTGGAACCACTTCTGGCCTTCCCGTGGCTCCTAAGACGGTCAGCGTTGCTATTGTGTTGTCAGTATGTGGGTCATGCACAGTTTCTGATTTGTCAGATTTGCTCTCTAAACGTGGAAGTGTCTGTGCAAAGGAGAAGGCAGGCGCACGGAGGGATTGCAACGAGCCTGCCCTTTGTTGGGTGCAGGGGAAAGTAGCGGATGAGTATGTTAAATCTCTGGTTTCTGTGAAACAATCATTAATGCAATAGAATGGTACAAATCATTCTATTTTTCAGTGTTTCTGCAGTGATAATGTGCCTCCTGCTAAATTTGATAGATTAGCTTTTGTTTACCGTTTTCTCAATCTTGAGACCTCTTGGAGCTTATATTGCCAATTAGTCTTAACTTGCTTATTTTAGTGCAGAAGGAACACGGATAAAATTGCCAGGCCCCATTATCTCAAATAATTTTCTTTTCCTATTCAGATCCACATCTTGGGTCAGTGCAGACTCACAGTATGTTACTCCATTCACTTGTGACTCTATGACAGTATTTGTTACACTTACACATATGCTGAGATATTTTAAGATTGGGGGGGTGTGTATACATGCATATATATATAAAGTATGTTTATATATAAATATTTATGCTAAGAAATGTATCTCTCATCTGTCATTAGAATTTAAAGCAGAAAGTTGAATATTCTGACCTTTGTAAAGCTTTCGGCTAGAGTGACAAACCTTTAGGCAAAGGCCACAGATATATATCTTACATGCAAATTAAAATCGGATCCAGCTTTTCTGTGGCAGCTTCCAGTCCAAATTACTTAATATGTATAGGAGAACCATCAATCTCCTGCTATGCCGATAACTCTGGACTGAGCTGAGCAGTGCTTTAATGGTCCTGAACAGTGCTTCACAGTGATTTAGCTCCGGAAGAGAAGACTGCTACATCCACACGGAAAAGATGGAGAACTCATTACTCCATCACCCTGAATGCAGGTGAAGCATAAAGGTTATTCCTGGTGCCTGTGGAATATTTTAAGGACTGAGAATCAGAATCAAAACTCTTGAAATTACTGGGAGAAAAATCCACTCTTGTGGACTTGACACCCACAGAGAGTGATGCTCTTGATTTCACATTCCTATTCCTCCCCAGTGGCATCTCTGTGCGCTGTAATGACTGATTTGGGGCAGGAGGCAGCAGTAGGGGCAGGTCCCCAGTACTGACTTGGGGCAGAAGTGCCAGCTGCAGGAAAGCTAATGCTACTTGTGCTGCTAACTGCCTTGGGCCTGCTCTTCGTTTGGGTCCATTGGGTAGGTCTGTATCCTCTGTGGCCACCATGCCACGCAGGCTCGTGGTGCAGGCTGGCACTTGTTGGTGTTTTTCAGGGCTAGCACTTGGAGCAGGCTGCTGGCATCTGTGCTGCACACCACCTGGCCTGGCTCTTCTCCGGACCCTTGTGGGGCTCTTGTGGTCCTAAGATGTAATCGTCATCCCACTCCCTTATCTCTGAGTTCAGAATGCCTAAAATAAGAGGAGGACAATGATACACTCTGCTGAAGTGATGCATGATGCCACAGGTGTGTGTTGTGTCCCAGGGACTGCCATGAGGGGTTTGAGGAGCATTTGAAAGCAGTAAGCTTATTGCACCAGCATTTGAGAGGCATTTTGGGAGGGTTTATAGGATCTGTGTCTGTATTATCTCCATAGACCACTCCTTGGAGTACTGGATACCATCAACTACTCCAGGTTTCCTTTTGTAACTGCTTGGCTTTGTCCAGAAATGGGGAGAGGAGACAACTAGTCTGAGTATGGTTTGGTGTACACACATAGCCTGGTATGTGGGTGATCAGGATTTGGGGGGCTGTGGGCCAGATTGGGAAGTGAGCCAAATGGACAATAGATCCAGCCTAGCCCAGTTAGACTGCAGCGCTTAACCAGCTGTGGCCAGAAGTGCACTAGCTGCATGTCTGTGGTCTATGTCCAGAGCTTGTTTCAAGACTCGCAGCATTAAATGCCTAGCATTCTGGACTGATCAGTTTGCATCAGTGCCTCTTCTGGGATCAACTCACTGACTTTTCTTTCTTCTTTCTCTTATGTCCTCACTGTTTGTTCATATAGCTTATCTGAATGTGTTTTATCTGCATTTTTACTTTTATGTGCTCTCTCCACTCCATTATCCCAGCTAATTGAGATTTGACTTTGCCAACGCATTAAATTTTAACCTCTTCCTACTGTAGCGCTGAAAACTGTGCAAAATAGCAGTTGATTGTGATTAGTTGTCAGAATCACAAAGGTCAACAAAGTTCCAGTAAGTAACATGTCTTCTCAGTTGGAGATGTTTTTGCTGCATTACTCAAACTGAATTAAGGAAAAAAAAAAAAAGTGATTGAAGCTAGGTGAGCATTTTTCAATGAAATAGGGAGATGCAGATAGTTCTTCAGGAGTGTACTGTGTTTTTAACCCAAACTTCTGTCTGGAGTGGCCCTTGGAGTCCTACATGGAATTTCTTGTTGAGCCAATGCAAAGACCCCTACCAAATTAATGACCATCACATTCTCTAACTAAAACTCACATGGTTCCCTCTTCTGCCTTGTTCGTCCCTGGGATTTAATATGCCTTTTTGATGTCATAATTTGGTGATGTGACTGTCCAGTTTTAGCTATTCTTGGGTGATGCTCCCTCAAACTTATGCTAGGTCTTTTGTGCTCTTGTAGAAACAATTCAGAGCTGGGGACACAGACTCCATAGATGGGCATCCTTGATTGCATTAGGCAGAGTATCACCAGCAGGTCAAGGGAGCTGATCCCCTCTACTCAGCACTGGTGAGACATAATTGGATTGCTCTGTCCAGTTTTGGGCTCCCCAGTACAGAAAGAATATTGACATACTGGAGTGAAGCCAGTGAAGGTCTGTGGTGGTAATTAAGGATCTGGAGCATCTGACATATGAGGAGAGACTGAGAGAGCTGGGACTGTTCAGCCTGGAGAAGAGAAGGGTCAGGAGAATCTTACCAGTGTGCATAAGTGCCTAATGCAGGGGGTAAAGAAGACAAAGCTGGACTCTTCTCTGCAGTGCCCAGGGACAGGACAAGAGGCAATGGGCACAAATAGAAACGTGGGAAATTTTGCTTAAACAGAAGAGGTTTTTTTTACTGTGGGGCTGGTTGAACACTGGAACAGGTTGACCAGAGAGGGTGTGGAGTCTCCATCCTTGGAGATACTAAAAACCTAACTGGACACAGTGCTGGGCAACCTGCTTGAGTTGACCTGGTTTTGAGCAGGAGACTTGGAGTAGATGATCTCCAGAAGTGCCTTCCAACCACAGCAATGCTGTGTTTCTAAGAATAGTAACACTGGAGTTTGAAATACACAGTGGTTTTTTGTTTTGCTTTGGGGGTTGTTTTTGTTTTGTTGGTTTTGGTTTGGGGTTTGGGTTATTTTACCCTTCCCATCGAGTTCTGGTTTTCTTTTAATAGGAGAGGCTTAATAACACCCCCTACTAATTCTTGCTTAGAAACAGAAGCTATCCACTTGTGGCTCATAAGAATGAGACCAACACATGAAAACACATTTGTATCATTTTTTTGTCGAGATTGCTGCCTGCAAAGAGACTACAAATGAATCAACTGTGCCAGAAACAGGAATTATATTTAATAGACCAGTCGTTAACAGGCCTAAATAACGGGGGGCAGGGGCATTTACTTTTTAGGTCAGTCACTTTTACTGGAAGGGCTCGGCACTGAGCAAATTCATTCAGTTCCTGCTTTTGTAAAAACACAGGTAATAAGTGTTCTTAGAAAATACTTTCCGCGGCAATGAGAAATAATAGGGGGAAAATGCTCCCTTTTAATGGTTCGTAAGGGTGGCAGCTGCCAATGTTATTAACTTGCCAAATGGCTTCAATTTGTGGCACTCAACAGGGTTTGCAGAATGGGTATTTTTAATAAATACTTTGCTGGGAGCTGATTTCCGGTTCTCGGTTCAGCAGTGAAACTTTCACTTTGCTGGAAATTATTTTTGTCAGCTGGAAGAGGTTATTTTCTGGTGAAGCCTGACCCACAGGGGTTACCCAAAGAACACCCAGAAATAAAACAAACTGAGGATGATTTTAATGAGGTATTTTTGTATTGAGTAAGTGGCTGTACTGGGATGAGAGGATGTGCAATTAAGAGACATCAGCCTCCTTAGTGCTTCACTTATTTTTTTTGTAGGGTTTTTCTTTCAGACCTGGTAGAAGTGAATGGGGGTGCTTAATCTGTTGCACCTGATAAAATCACAGAGGACTTCGGGATGGTGTTTGAGCCGTTAAAAAGCTCTGTGTTGTTCTAAGATGTTAGTGGGAGATGGTACCTGGGTATTGTTCTGATACAAAACAAAGAGAATTCTTTGGCTTCCAAGTCAAGCAGGAATCTTGACATCATTGCTGTCTGATGGGTCATCTCCTGGCCATCAGTAAGAAGTAAGAAATCAGATAGGGGTTTCTTCAGCAGTAAGAAACCAGACAGGGATCACGTTTTTTCAGTTCTGACTAAATCAGTCCTGCCCATCCCTGTGTGTCTCATCAGCAGTGCAGAAAATGCTGAGAGCTAAAGCAAACTTGCATTAATTTTACCCACAGGCTTTGTTCAAAATATTAATCATTCTGTATCCTGGTATGCTCCTTCTTTGTCTTTTCACAATAAAAACTGCCCCGTTTCTTCTGTCCAAGTTATGCATTGAGGAATATAAAATGACAAAAAAGCACTTTGTTGAAAGTCCTTGCCAGAGTGGGTTGCACTGTGTGCAGAGTGGGTGCAGACTGTGTTTTGGCTATTCAGGCTAACAGCCAGGAGGGCCAGTATGCTCATCTAGCCCTGCTAGCTTGCTTGTGGGACCCAGGCTGTAATCAAAAAGCTGTTCTTAAAGTGGTCATGTTTCCTTTCATTCTGTCCCATTTTTTGAAGTAAGCTGGGACAAAGCTGGTTGCACCGTTATTTCAGCCTTTGCATAGGAAGGTTCGGTGGGAAAATGCAGTGTTCTGGCTAAGCGGGACTGCTGTAACAAAACACGGCAATTTTGACTGACTGTGAGGCTTCAGCCAGTGGCTGCTTGGCCTGTGAGATGACCACGCTCAGTCTCAGTGCTGAGCAGACCTGTGTGACATAGTTCGTATGAAGGATGCGCAGAGGGGGCTAAAATACTCAACAGTTGAGTTAATGTGTCCAGATGCACCGAGCAAAGCAGCAGCACAGATTAATTCAGTGTCCCATGATGGCCTCGGATTGGCTCCCGCCAAGAGGTTTTCCATCGCTTGCAAGCACATCTTGTTAAGTTTTCATTAGGAGGCTGTATCAAAGAGCCTGAACAAAATGTGCGTGTTTGTAAATGAAGCTTAAGCTATCAAAAAATTATTAAAAACATGCTGAACAGAAAGAATCCGTTTCTAGGCAAAAACCCTTGCAGGAAGGATTTTCTGGTTGTTGACTGAGGCAGAAGCGAGGTCTGGACCCTCTGATAATGAGGCTTTAAATCCTGCGTGGGCTGGCACTGCAGAATTTTGATATGTTAGCTCTGCCACTAACTGGTTTCTCTCCTGCATTAGTGGTGCTCTTGCTACAGGCTTGCATTAGCAAGGTGCATTCCTGTCGGTGTAAATAGTGCTGATGCCACAGAGCCCATTAACAGGCTGGGTTTGATAAAGGATGAATTTATAGAGTGGTCTCTGCAATCAGGCTGGCAGAACTGCTCTTAGCCCCAGTGTTTGTGTCGAGGATATTAATTAGCACTGAGAGAACAGGTTTAACTGCTCTCAACTTAGAAGTTGAGGCACTTCACAGGACTGCAGGTAGCCATGATGGAAGTGCTCAGAGTTGGCTGTTGTGGAGCTGTGGCATTAAACTAAAATTTGTCAGGGTGATCCAGCTCCTCTTGTTTTGTAAAAAAAATTCCGTGCTTTAAATCTCATGTAACCCTAAAATGTTACAGCTGCTTGAATTGGTGCAAAGAATATTACCTGTACATAAACAGTTCAGGCTTGCGAGAAGTGGAAGGGGAGGGAGAAGTGCCTGCCCTCGCCCCGTGAAATTCTCTCCTCGCAGACACTCAGCTGTGTTGGTGCAATGTCACGTAAAGTCTGTGTGGGGTACATTAGGAGACATTTGACTATGAATATGCCACCCACCCTTATGCACTGTCATCAAACCCATTTCCAATAAGACAGATGCTTTTTCTGGTGATGCAACATTATCATAACAGGGGCTGCTTTTGAGCCTCACTTAACACAGGTGTAATTCAATGGTGCCTCCCCCAGTGCTCTGCTGGACCTCTGCTAACTCAGAGCAGCTTATCTTCTGATTACCACTTGCATCTGCTGGCGTGTTAGATGGCAAAATGATTTTGTTTGCTCTTTGATTATGTTTGCAGTTAATCAAGGCTGATGCTGACTTGGTTAACTGCTGTTACCAGCTTCGTTTGTGCCACGTGGGCCAGTGACACAGTTTATCTGAAAAATCCAGGTCTGCTGGGACTGACACTTAAGTTTTGTTCTGGATGTAACTATTGCTCTTTAACCCTTTCTGTCCAGAGATGGCTTGCTGTACAGCTTTCCATCTTAAAGGATTGCTTGTTGCCAAATGCTCAGTGCTGTCATATAATTTGTAATTCACTGCAGTTGGTCATATCCTTGCCTTTTGTAGTGGATAAAACAGTCCGGGAGTTCTGCGCTGAGTCTTTCTCCTCTTCTCACCTTTGCAAATTGGCCTGTTCTGATGACTTTGTTGTGATGACTTCGTTGCTGCTATTGCAGTTGTTCATGTCTAAGGCTGTGGTTTCCAAAGATTTGGTTTTTGTATCCCTCATCTCCTCTCTATACCCCCGAAGTGCTACAAAATAAGAGTTCAGATAGCTTGGAATAAAGCACAACAAAATGCAACAGCAGGCTGTGAAATTGGTAGTAGGTTGCCTGTTGTTGTTAAGAGTAGCGAGGCAAGCCCTGGTTGACCTGATGCTTAACTGAAAACCTCATGACCTTTTTCAAATCAAAGGACAAATCCCCCTTCTTTCAATTACTAGTATCTCATGTCTTGGAAATATGATTATGCTATGTGTCAGGTCATGTCATAAAATGAGCTTTGGTTCCAGATATTCAATTAAAAGGCCCTCCAGTTCTCTACTGGTAGAACAAAAGCGAATTAACCTTTCAGTAACATCCCCAAATGCCTTTTTCAAATCTGCCTGTGGATTCAGCAACTTCTGTAGCTACACGAACTGTGTTGGTTTAAGCAGTATACCCATTTTTAGCTCTTATCTGTGCAATTACTGTCTGTGGCCTGTCTTGCCTTGATTGACCAAGTAATATTCTTGTTTTAATTCTAGTTAATAACTTGGAACTCTTGAAGTGGAAACAGGCTTTGCTTTACTCTGCGGTCTACAAGCTCCAGGGTTTGCTTTGATAGCTGTGCAATGTGCTGCTTTCACTTGCTTAGAATTGCAGTCATTTAAAAACCAATAACAGAGGGCAGTATCTGCCCCTGTTATTTAGACAGTGATGATTTCAAGCAGAGATGGGAGAATCAGAAAGTCATTCCCTGCTCTTCACTTTGCATGCTGAGGGCTCCATCCTGCCATGTGCTGAGCCCTCTGAGGCCGCAATGGTTTTGCAGTTGAATGAATGGAGTCAGCACCTTGCAGCCGTCTCCCTGTCAAGCAGAACTGTGAACCCTGAGAGTCACTTAACCTCTTCCTGACTCCATTTAACCTTGGGTGTAATGACAGAGGAGAATAATCACATCTGTCTCTCTTAGGGGCAATTTGAAGCGTAATTAATTGATAATAGTTAAAGCATTTGCGGATACCCATTGAGAAGTACTAAAGGAAGCTGAGTGCTGAAGGGGGAGCAGAGCCCTTCCTCATGCTGAGGATAGAGCACAGACAGCACAAATGCCACGGTCTCGCAAATCACTGGGCTTTCAGATCTCCTCTAAGGAGTTGGCCAGGACTTTGCTATGAAAATACTGACAGTTTAAGTTAGTATATCTGATATGGAAACAGTCTACAACATTAAAATGTATGCATGTTTAAACTATCTCTTTGAAAAATCTCATGTAAAATATATGCACACCACTTTGTTACTTTACTTATCAGATCTTATTATGTACAAGATGCTAAAAGCACACACAGAAACAACATGGGTGGGGTTATATACATCGTTATGTATTAATGGTGGGCAAAAAGTATAAGGCAGTGCTTTCTGAAGTCAAAATGCCTGATCTGCACTGGTGTAGAGTCATTTTAGTTGGGATGCTCTGGGATGCTCAGGTTAGGGTCAGCAGGGGCTGTCATCCTCACCTGACCTGCGGGGCAGTGCCGGCACACCGCAGCTCCCGGCTGCTCGGAAGATGGTGATACAAGGACAGCAAAACCATATCACCTCTGTAGCAGTTTCAGCTCAGCGATGTGAGTCAGGGACTGGCTGCAGTCTGATCAGGTGGAGAACCACTGCATGAAAGCATCTTTTTTAGAAAACCATTTCATTTCAGACTAGAAGTCACTAGTGATTGGGAATGTGAATTTCCTGTCTGAATTTGACTGGCTTCAGCACGCAGCCAGTTCTGGAGGTTACGTAGCCTTTGGCACCCAGCTTGAATAGCTCGTCATAATGAAAACTAGACTGACTTTTTTTGATTTCTATCACTTCTTAATCTTTGGATTTAAGCTGTTGACACAGGGAGCTTCCTGACTCCCTTTGCCACGAAATGCACCTGCCAGTCCTGTTATTTTTCTTATGGGTCTTCTGAGCCCCCTCTGGTTTGAACTCATTCTTGATTTTTGGACCCAGAACTGCAAACAGCATTTTGGAGGTGCCAGGCATAGAGGCCCTCTCCACACCTACTTAATATTTTCATTTATATATTCACTGAAGTTCCTTTTGACAACTCCATCATTTTCCTTCAAAGCTATATTGCTAGTATTGTTTGGATTTCTTTTGCTTCTAATACATTTAAAGCCCCTTATATACTTAAAATATCATTATTACCTCTGCTGACTGTAGTTACTGCTTTGATGTCCATTTGCTTCCTTTATCTATTTTGTACAAATTGTTAGCTTTTGATTTATATTCATTAAAAACAGCTTCACCTTTCTTCTATGTGCTATGCTAATACAGCTTCCACTCTTCTAAGGAAACTGAATTAACCTTGTACTGTTCAGCTGTAGAGAGGTTATATTACTGGGCTTTGTAGTTTCAAATTAAACAATGCATGAAGTAACTTAAAGGACGTTTTTCATATTTAAGCAAGTAGAAACCTGTGTTTTTTGGAAAGAGAACTTGATTACTTTAGGCAATTTGAAAATTTCACACAATTTTATTTTAAATGTAATACGGTGACTGTTGTCCAACAGGGTGCATCTGTTTCATGCACTACTCTGGAAACATCTTTATAATTGCAATCTGGTTCTAATACTTTTGTACATTGAAGTTTTAAGAATCTCTAAGTTTTTCTTTTGACTTGCTGTCATCTCTAAACAATTCACTTGGTTAAAAAAAGAAACCCTGTCCAATGAAAAATTCTCCATTTGAACGTAATAAAGATATGTAGGTTATTCACTTGATTGTTCCATTGCTTTGAAATCCTCTTTGCATTCCTTCTGCATCCCATGGGACCCTGCAATTATGGGAAATGTTTACAATTCTGAATACAGGATATTATTTCTGTGGATTTATTGAATTGTTACCACAACACATGCTTGATTACTCTTATGTTTGGGGCAATGTGTACTTGGTTTTTAGTATCAGTTTTGTGTCTTTCTTACCTTACCTGACAAATGGGTTTGTATTGTTTTTTCCTCAGTCTGCTTTTTGTTTAAAAAAAAAAAGTTTGCAAGGTGATGTGAGCATTTAGTAACTTTTCCTATTTCCCCACGCGATACCTTTCTTTTACATCATGTATACAAATGTTTTGTAGCATCATGCTTGAAACCACATCCAGCTCAACCCTACAGTTCTTTATTTCTTCAGAGTCCTCAAACCAGTGTTTCTGTGAGAAGGAAGCCAGCTTCTCTGCTGGCCTCTCCAACACCTTTCTGTGCCCAAATCAATGCTGACTTATTGGTTCTTTCCTCAAAGACACCCAGGGAAGATCCTGTACTGTGTGGTTGCTCCTGCTGTCAGTAAATTCAGTCCACAGAAAATAAGCTGGGCAATATATATTTTCCATCACTTCATCTCTCAAAAAAACCCACTAGCTTTCCTTTAAATGTCTCTCTAATTAGAGGAGATTTAATCTGACTCCCTCTCCCCCTCAGTGATAATGGGTCTGAATGAAGCCTGCTTGCTTGCCTACTTGATTTCCTTTGTCTGCTGTTCATCAGCCATTCCTCTTGAATTTTTACCCATAGAAACCATATTTTTCATGTACTGGATCAGTTGAGAACTGCTTGGGTTTCAGGGTGAGGAATGTGACAGTGCCCACTGTGACTGTACTGCAGTGTGCCTTCCCAGCCCTTACCAACTTCACAGCATGAATGGTGGGAAAAAAACCTGTAGAAAATACTGGGTTCCTGTAAAATTTTAAATTTGTAGTGTGAAGGCAAAGAGAAATTAGAACCCCTTCATTGTAGGTGTTCTCATATGGATCCACAGACCTGTGGTTTAAGCAGGCAGCCCTCATCTGCTGGCAGGCTTCAGTGGTCAGGTAGAGCAGATACCACCATGGGCTGCATGTTGGGGGGGACTTCCAAAATGCAAAGTTTTGAGGGCAGAGAGGTGAGAACATCTGGCCAGAGATGTAATAAAGCTGTGTCGTTTGCTGTTTGGGAACAGAGAGTGGCCTTAACACATGCTACTGCATGTGCATTAGATGTCAAGCTCTTTTGCTTCCCTGCCAGGTGATGCAAGTGTGGTTCTGCATTAGGAAATTAAGTTAGCTCAAGATTTGCAGAAGTGATTAGAGGTTTTGAGCACCAGTGCCGAGGTCCTCTGGAAAGGCTGGATGTTCCAGGAGCAGATTTCTTTCAGATTTCTCAAGTCAGGCACAGGAAATTACTGTTCATTTCACATCTGCTGTTAACCCTGTCGAGATCAAATTTGACAATGATGTAAAAGCGAAGAAAGAAAATTGGTAAAGCAAAGCTCTGGACCTATGTTGGAAGGCTCTGCTCCCAGAAGTGCTACTTCCAATGCTGCTCAATTGAAAGTCCACCTCTTGGCCTTGTAGAAAGCCTGTGTGCCTACCATAGCACCCAAATTATTCAGCTAAAATGAAATGGAACGAATCTTTCCACTTCTTTAGTCCATAGTAACTTACTGTCTTATAAATACTGGTGAGAAGGGGCAGGACCTTTTGATTCTTGACGCCTTACCCACACCTTCAGATGGCACCAGTTTAATCTCTTTCCATTGCAGCCCATCTGGAAAATCCTTTGTAAGAAGCCTGCACACTTCCTATCTTCATGTACAGTGCTCAGTACATTTCCTTTCTTTGCACTTTCAAATCTGGAAGATAGTGTTAACACTTAAAATAAACGTGTGATAGTGGGTGTGAAGAGGGAATGGGGAGAACAAGTTTTCGTCTGTCAAAATGAAGACATCAACCTCTGCTTTTATTTTTTTTGGCATGTGTGCTTTAAATAGAATGACTGGGTTGGGTGACTTCCAAGTGTTTGCTGCATTTGGCAATCCTTGTAAGTTGTAACAGATGAAGTTCTGCTATTCCATATGATGTGCTCCTTCCCCCTTTTTTGGTGACTCCTTGAAACTCCTTGGGAATTCAGCATAGCATTCACATCTGTTCCATGGATGGATGTCCAAGGCTAACAAAATGCCTACTGGACTTAGAGTCAGCTGTGCCAAAAGCCATATGGTTGTGTTTTAGTTTTGCAAGCATAGTGCAGTAAAGAAAGGAGGTTGGGCCAAGAGAGAAGTGAGGGGAGGAGGGATGGAGCTTCACATCGGTAAATGAAGGTAACTTTTTGTTATTTGGTATTAGAGTGGGAAGATGAGAAGATCAGCGAGAACAGGAAAAAACAAAAGCTGTGAGCATAGGTTCCTTTATCAGTAGTTTTGAATTACATGGTGCGCCTTTCCTCTGTGTGGTGGTGTTGACCACAACCTCAAAGCATATTTGGTTTTGCCTGCCTTTTCCAAAATGCCGTAACAGTCTAGATAATCAGATGCTTCCTTTTGGCCTTACAAGATGTGCATCTTTGCTGAGAACCACACTCAAAGCTCTTCTCGATGCCACCTGTTGAACACTGCAGTAGCATGGGCAGTGGTGACTCGCTAGGGTGGAAGGGACTTTAAGCAGCTGCTGATGCTTCTCTGAGCAGTCACCAGCTGACCAGCCGCTTGGGCTGTTTTCTTACCAGCTATCTGTTGGCCCCTGTAAAATGGCAGGTTGCATTTTTAATAGCTATTGGACTTTTCTGTCTGAAAGAATACGCTTGTTATTTGTTGAATCACGTTCTGGTTTTCTTGAAAAGCATGACTTACAGAGAGCTCTTACGTGCTGCAACTTTAGTGGGGGCTTAGAGAGAGGCTTTATCAAATACCCCATCCTCTGTAGATCCAGCACCCCGCAAGATGGGAAGCACATCAACTGATGTATCATAAAGGTGTTAGAGGGGAATAAGAAGACATGAAGTCTTGTGTTTCTCTTGAAATATCTTTTATTGAGGGTTTGAAGTTGCTGTTTGGTGAAATCTACATTTCAAGCTCAGGATCATAAGTAGAAAGGGGAACCTGAAAGGTTTAAGTTTTTAGGAGCCTTTATGGTTTAGTGTAACAGTTAGAAGTGTTTTCCAGTAAACTACAGCATGTAAGCATGTAGACTAGAAGAAGTGTTCTTGCTTTAGGGGTGCCTGATCTTTCTTGGTTTTTTGTCCCTGGAATTCTTTTTAGATGTTGTCACCAGTTCTGATGTATTTGTGTAGCGCAGTGTTAGTAAGTCAACCAAGGCAGTCACCCCGCAGTACAGGAAATTATCCAAGATGTGTCAAGAGGCAGGCTTGACCCGAAGGCGTTTCAGCATCAGGAGATAGGACAGGCAAGTGGTGAGAGAGAAAATGGGTCACCGAAGTAGACTGATGGACATGGGAGCAGCCTGGAACCCTAGCTGCCTCCTCCTCCTCCTTCTTTTCTTCCTCCTCCTCCTTTTCTTTCTTGACCATTTTCTCCCAGGCAAATGCCAAATGACTCAACAGTGTTAACACTTTGCAAGCTGTAGAGGACCTGCATTATCTCCCTACTGAAACACAGCTGTCATCAGGATAGACTGCCATTATGCTGCTTAAGGAGTTTGAAGCCATTAATATGGATTTGCAGAAGTGCCTCAGTTTCCCAGGATATGTCCCCTTGATTTTTTGGTATTCTTAGTTACTGCATAGACTCGCAGTGTATTTATGCACATGTATGTCATTGCAGTGCTTTGAAAATCCTATTCTGAAGAAAAAAAATACTCTAAAATTCAAAGCAGTGCATGTAAGCAATGAAATTGCATTTTGGTGAAGATGAAAGGGGTGTGCAGCCTTTCCTTTGTGGAAAGAGGTGTGTAGTGTTTATTCACAGATACTGTTTTTCTTGTCAGCCAAAAGGGTGAGTGCATTTTGAGAGGGTGGCTGCAAGCTTCCTAAGAGGGCATTTGTTCAGTACTGACTTAAAAGTAACACAGCCACTTGTTCATAATTGTGAAATACTGGTAAACAACAGTAGCAGAAGCTGTAATTAGAGCTTGTGAGCAACTCATCTGTTCTCTGTTCTGTTCCTATCTAGAAATAATAACAGGATGAACTCTTTTGCCTTTGCTGGCGTTATACAGGCTTGACAGAAGTGTGTCCATTCCTTTTTTCCCTTCAGCTAAGCAAAGAATAGCGTCCTGAGTCTTTGCTTGGGAAGAAACTCTTATGCTGTGTTTGAAAAAAAAGTAATTTGTTACGCATGTGCAGGTATTTTCCTTTTCAAAGCCTTACTTAGTATTGATATTTTGAAAGTAGCTTAGATTAATCATAGACAGTAAACATTGCTTCTGCATTAAGAGCACTCACATCTGAATCTTGAATCAAGAGAGCAGTTCTTGTTCACTTTCTGTGGCTGCTTCTGAAATGTTTGAGTAACTTTAGTGTATGCAAGTGCAAGCAAGGGATGAACTGGCCTTTTGTTCAACGTTGTGGTAGTACAAACGAATATCAGCCCATCTCCCACACAAAGCTGTGGGGTTCTTGTGTGCTGTGTCCGTAAAACTCTTCTGGGGTTGCCTGTTTGTGGTGAACAGGAGGAAGGTCTCCAGGAAGGCCAGCAGCAGTCATCCTAACCTGGGACTGGACCTCTGCTCTCCCTAAGTGAAAGATGTGTATCCTGTTGGACTTGCTTCTCTTCCCCTCCCTTGTGTTCCCGATGGCTTGGCTCTAACGCAGGCAGTTCTCAAACACTTCTGAAAGCTCCTGGCGACTTTCTTTCCAACTTCCAACCTCCTCCTAGTCACAACTGTGCTGTCTTTATTCCCGTGTCCAAATGTAGCTGGTATCTGTGGCAACAGCGGTAGTAACCTATGTGGTAATACCCATGAGGAGGTACAGCAGCAGGGAAATAGTTTGTCTTTTTGTGGCTAGTGATCTTAAAATGATCTTAAGGGACTGGTGATAGAGAAAAGCCCTGTGCACCATGGTCTCTATATGGGATGTCATGTAACTGTAAGTATACACTTAAACTGCCTGAAGTCAGAAGGATTTTAAACATGTGCCTAAGTTCATGTAGCTGACACATGATCTACAGATGCCTTGTTCCGCTCTTCCTAGAACTGGAGAACTCTTGTCTAGAATTATTTTTAATACAAATTTTCCACTGATTCACCTTGTGTCTTGAGTTTGTCCCAGTATCTTATTTACAACTAATGTTTATGCTGTTTTTTTTCTTCCTGTATCAAACAGGGTGTCCCCACTGCAAAAATGCCATTCCGCATTTTACAACTGCTGCCGAAGTCTTTAAAGAAGATCGAAAGGTAACTTGCTGTTAATTATTTCCGAGATATTTAAGAATGTTTTCCACCATTTGTACTTTATAGGCTTTCCTTATTGAGAAGGTGGTAGGCTTATAGATAAAATTGCTGTTACACTAATAGAAATGTATCTGCATCTGAGGGGTTGTATCTTTTTTTGGTCAAACTGAGTTACACTTTTAAGCTATTCTGTTTTCCTTAATTTTTTGTCTTTTCTGTTTAATTCTTTGGGTAAGAGTTCTTTCCTATGAAGCAAAACACATTCTTTCTCATTTAAAGATTAATAAAAGATAATTTACTTCATCTCCATTCCCCTTCAACTTTTGTCAGCCGTTGGGGTGCATGTGGAGAAACCACAAGTTGTGTGACAGTCTTGAAGACCTCAATTATATAACTAATCTTTGCTTGCATAGCATAAATATAATATATTTCTGTAAGTTGGCTGACTTGAGTCCAGGATGCCGGGCCATTGTGCTTTTCCCTTGAAAATACGTCTGATGGCTGAAGCACACCAGTTAATATACTAGCATCAGCTGAACCATTTTAACTGAGTGTGTGCATATCTGGGATTAAAAAAACCCAAACATCTGAGCCACTGGATTTAACCAGACAGCTAGCTAGAAACCTCCTTATTATCTTTGCATGAACCAT
This sequence comes from Haliaeetus leucocephalus, assembly GCF_000737465.1. NCBI lineage: Eukaryota > Metazoa > Chordata > Aves > Accipitriformes > Accipitridae > Haliaeetus > Haliaeetus leucocephalus. The sequence goes on from NW_010972437.1 coordinate 22,851,778, forward strand.
ATTTCATTCTGAGCTCCGATTTTGTTCCAACTTCACGATTGCTTTGTATTTAGGTGTGGCATGGAAAAGATTTGGCAATTTAATGTGGAAATTGCTCTCCACAGCTTCCTAAGGAGGGAAGGCAAAGAGGGAGGTGCTGATGTCTTCTCTCTGGTATCTGGTGATAGGACGCGTGGGAATGGTTCAAAGCTGTGCCAGGGGAGGTTTAGGCTGGAGATTAGGAAGCATTTCTTTACCGAGAGGGTGGTCAAACACTGGAACAGGCTTCCTAGAGAGGTGGTCGATGCCCCAAGCCTGTCAATGTTTAAGAGGCATTTGCCCTTAATAACATGCTTTAACTTTTGGTCAGCCCTGAATTGGTGAGGCAGTTGGACTAGGTGATCGTTGTAGGTCCTTCCAACTGAAATAGTCTATTCTATTCTATATTCTATTCTAAATGAAGAGGTAATTTTGTAACAATTATATCCCTATTAATCTGCCTGCTACCATAACAGAAGAATTTCTGTCATGGTTTTTTTTCTCTTCCTCTCCTCTTTTCCGTAACTCACAGAAGATGCATCAGATTGGCAAGAAACAAATCATTCTTATATCACTGACTGCATAAAATTAGAAGTCCATCACTTACGCCCTCTGGCACACAGAAGATTTAGAGGCGTGCAGCTTTCAGTTCTCTTACTGCTGTAAATTTGTGTGCTTAGATGCCTTTTGGTTACTTGTTTGTTTCCAAGATCTCGGAGAAAGTATCCTTGTTTTCCCACTTCTCTGGTAGTTCCCAGTGAAGCCTCTCTCTCCTAAACTCATTAAAATTTCAGTCAGAGGAGGTGAAGGAGATGTACCAAACAATGTGAAACTTGCTTATTAGAGCCCCAGGATGTATTAACAAGCAATCTGAATCATGGTGCGGTTTATTGGACATGGTGGTGGTGGTAAATGAAGGCTTGTGAAGCTTTTGGTTCAGACTGCAGGTTATGAAAGGACTCTGAGAGCAGAGCAGAGATTGACGGTTGCAACTCTTGACTTCAGTTTAAGGCTGAAGTGGGGAGGTATAAAATGTAATGAGTTGGAACAGGAGAGCCAGTAGGGAATATTTAGGCTGGTACAGTTTCAAAGAGGTGTATGCAGTTAGGGAAAATGATGTTATTCCACCCCAGTGACTTATGAAAGTGCCAGGGATTGATTATCTGGGAAGCCCTATTTAATTGTGTACAGCCATAACCTGCCAAGGTGCTTCTTGCTGCCAGTTGTGCCCTTGTGGAAAAGAAAATAAACCTGTTTAAGACTTCAGAAGGGCACATGGCTGTTCCCACAAGCAGCACTGGGCATATTCCCATGTTTCAAACTGAGCTGAGCCTTCAAACTTTGGCTAATTCATAGTTCTGTAGGGTTTCAAACTTCTGTAAAATTACTGCTTAAGAGGGAAGAAGTATTTCTTCTTTCAAAAACGGGGAGAGATTACTAATTTTCATTTTCAGTCTGTAGTAGTGTCTTTTTTTTTTTTTTTCTTCCCCTGGAGAAAGGTTTTTTACTTTAACAGAGTATGGTAGCATTTAAACTGTATCTTCTTTTCAACAGGGGTGGTCCTTTAATTAAACATTAATTCTGCAGAAGCCAAAAAACAATCAAAAACATTCCAGCCTTGAATTGGTTATAAATGGTATCTTAAAAGGTGTCCTTTGGGAGACTTTGAATCTTTACATTGGAATTTTGAAGATGAGCAGAGCTTGAAGCTGTTAAATATGTGTCTTTGGCTCTGCAGATTCACTGTAAGGGGGTGGTTTTGGCGCAGAAGCCCCCCCTCCCCTGGGGGGCTGTGTGTAATGCTGTGTACTTTTTCATCATCTGCACTGCTGGAGTTGGAGTTTAAAAACGCAGTGCTCAGAACATTGGCCCCAAATGTCAGTTCTTGTTGGCCACATCACTGCTAGTGGTTTTAGCAGAAATACTGAGCCTGCTCGCCTGCCTAGGGCAGTTGTGTGGCTATTGCAAAACACGGCTCTGGGTGTAACCCAAAAACCAGAGACTCCGCATCTTTCCATGTACCTGGAGAAATTCAGTGCCAGTAGGGCCAGATCAGTGGAGAGGCTAGTCCAGTGAAGCCGTTACCATATTGCTTTCAGTTATTTAAAAAGAGAAAAAAAAAAAAAAGCCATCTGGAGCATTCTTGCCTTGGGGTGCTGTGGTTTTTACATACAGCTGCCAGGGGAAAGCCTTTGGCCTGTGCTCCGCAGCTCGAGTTTTGGCAATGACCAGTGTACGTCAGAACATGCAAATGTGAGGATTGTCACTTTGCTGAACAGATTGAAGAGCAGGAAGGCATATTCACTAACTACTCCAGAGACTCTTGAAAGGGCACGAGTTAAATCTTCAAAAAATCTGCATTTTGCCTTTTGGCTGATCCTGAAGTTCAGCTTGAAGGAACTGATTTGTGATGCTCCAGCTTGGATTTGCTGAAGGAAAGCTCTTGACTTCTCAAGGCATCTCAGTAACAAATCTCTGGAACTCCCCCAAAGGGGCTGCTGTTTGACCAATCTTCTCCATTTTCACAGAAGGCTGTTCCTGTATAAATGCACTGACCTAAATTAGAGCACTGCAACTGCGTTCTAGTGAGTTTGTATGGAAACAGCTGTGGCCGAGATTGCTGGAAAGGGTGCAGCTAATGGGGTGAGTTGGGGTGCTAGTGGGGGGGCTGCAAGACAGCAGTGAAACTGGTGAGTCCCCAGTGTGTACTGGTGAACCATAGTTTGAACCATGGCTTAAAATCATTATGTCAACCAAATCACTGTACAGAGTTATCCAAATGAATTAATATTTTACTTTGGCCAAGAATTTGACCTCTCTTTGCTTAAAAAGTATGTGTTGAATTTCTTTTTAATTAGACTCATTAAATATGGTGATGTTAGCACTGTACATCATGGTGCCTACTAATGGATCTTCCTTTTGCAAATAGGCCTGCCTTGAGAATAGCTGATGAATTGCAGCTATGGTAATGCTGCTATGGCACATCAGGGCAGATAATAATGAATCTTCAATTTGCAAGGCCTTTCACATTGAGAACAGTAGCTGAATTGCAACAGGCTTTAGCAGGCCAGCTCATAACTGCCGTTCAGGTCCAGAACAGGTAATATAAATAGAAACCTGTGGAGGAATCATAGAGAATGTGCATCTGTCTTATTCGTAGGTGCTTTTAAGACATTTGGCAACAACAGACTTTTTTTTCTAATAATCAGGTAATTGTCATCTATTGATGACAGGAATTGACTATACTTTAAAAATGTTGCTTGGAAGCATTCTTTTCCATGCTGCAATTTTACTTTTATTTTAATTTGTTTTAAGCTTATCATATATCATTCCTCTCTCAAATCAATATTCAGTTAGTTACTCACTTCCATTTTCATAACAAAAGTCAATATTAGCTCCAGGAGAGATTTATTTCCTTGAATCAATAAACCAGTGTGTGGCAGTACATATCTTAACAGGAGAACAACTAGGATTGCAGGGGGTATTTTTACTATATCATCATATGGTGACTGGGAGACGAACTGTTAAAACGAAAGAGGTTTAAGAATAGAAAGGATGAGTTACCTGGAAGGTCAAGGGATCCCACTTTCAATTTTCTACACATCTATTTGAACCGCTGGATGTAATTGTGTTCTTTGCCTGCAAGATCCCTCTAGAGCAAAAAGTTGTTTCGTAATTCTGTTGGAAGGGAACTGTGATTCCTGATGTATGATTAGATGATACCGCAAGTCCTTTTTCCTTCTAACACTTATGCAGTAAAAAAAAAAAATAAGGCATCATCCTTCTGTTACAGTTGAGGCACACGGAGATCAATGGTCACATTTTCAGCATAGCTCCACTTCTATTTAAGCACTTAAATGAAAAGTTCTGATTTTTGCAACAGCTTGGCATTCGTGATCAGACCACTTAATCTGAACAATATGCCATGCTCTATTTCCTTTTTTAGTAGCTCTTCAGAGCTGGTTGTACATTGCTCACACGCTAATGCCGTGCGGAGTTAAGTTTGCGACTCTGTAGTTAAGCTGCCACTTCTTTGGTAAAACCATGAAATGTTGCTGTGGGACTTCCCTTTTCAGATAAAGGTATTTTCCAGCCTCAGATGTTGCTAGAGTCACGTTAAACTATGCTGACTATGGAATAAAGGAGAAATCCACACTAATCTGGTAATATTTTTTAATTTTTATTATTTTTATGCATAATTATTATGCATACTAACCCAATATTGTTAACTTTATAAGCTGCAAACCAGTTGTGAGGAACTACCAATAACATTAAGAAAGCTGGATGTACTCCAAGGAACTTCCTCTGGGGTCCACAGTCTCTGATTGACTATCTTTTCATTTGGTAACTATTCTATTCCTGCTACAACTACTGAACAGGATGGCGATAAACCTGAATGGCATTGCCTCTGGGGAGAGAACTTGTATATAATGGCGTATTGTCAATATCTAAGGCAGCGCAGCTTTGGGTTATGGAGAATCCATAACCCTGTGGAGTTTTGTGCGTGTTGCAGGTATGGCACTTAGGTGGTTTTCCTCCTGAAGTGTTTTTTTTCAGTGGATTTTTCCCTGTGGTTAGAGGAAAGTTAGGAAAGCTCAAGAAATTAAATTTTAGCCCTAACAGTCAAAATCTTTATAAAATCAATCTTGTCTTCTGAAACCTGTTACACTGGGTTTTTCCATAATGGGGGTGTGTGTGTGTGTGTGTGTACACAGACACACACACACACAGACACCCCCCCTCACAGAGTTTTACAGGTTTTTTCCCTCATGATGAGAGGTGATGCAAAGTGTCTTGGCTCCTGGATACATATCAGGGATGTCTTATGCTTAATCTGTTTGAAATTTCAGGTTGAATAAAGTTAGTGTTTTTACAAGGCAAAGCATATAGGTCTTGCTAACCTATGCTTTCTGGTGGACTTCTATGGACTTGTTGCTGGTAGTTGAATATGAAGATAATTTCTGAGAGTAATATTCTCCAGAAGTCTTTAACCACGTTTTGGTAGAGGGTTTGTTGGGTTGTTATTTTTCCTGACTCAATTTCCTTCTTTAGTGATGCAGAAGAACTGATTGTTGCTAAGAAGATCGAAAATGAGAGGAGAACCTCCCTGCAGTGTATCACTGCTCACTTGAGCCAGGACTCAAGCAAGCCTTTCTTTTTGTGGGCCGCATCTTTTTATGTGCAGCCTTTCAGTATAGTAATGAAGTAATTCTCCCTAACTGAAAACTACTGTAGGAGACTGCTCTACCAGAAATGGAGTTTAATAGTCACGGTCCATGAAAACACAAACAGAATGAAGCAAAGGTCATTGGTGCTGTTTCCTGAAATTCTGGTATGTCTCAGAGTTCAGCTGTCTGAAGTTGACAGAACTGAGATTGGAATTGGTCCTCAGTCCAGAAGTGCATTTTGCGACAAGTGTTTTTCAGCATTACTTTTCTTTTCTTGCAGTGCACTATATTTGATCTTCCGCTGTGAGACAGGCAAGACAATTAGGACTGTGATGCTATGGTAATGAGTGCATAGAGATGGTAGCAACCTCTATATTTAGGCTGCCTTAACATTTCCACTCTAAAGTAATCACTCAAGCTCTCCTAAGTACTCTTACTCAGCTACTGTTGGCAGCAGGCATTTGAAATGCAGCCTCGGATACAGTCTTGGGAATTAGATGTCTCTCTATGAAATTTTGCTCAGGTCTGTATGAGTTACAAGGCTTTTGAAAATTGCTGTTTCTCTTCTCTCACTGGCTGTAAAAATAACCCAACAGGAATGTATGTTCTGAAGAGCTGAGCTCAAAATGACGTTTGCAGGAGCAGCGGCGAGCCCGTGGGGCTGTGTGGGAGTTTGTATCATGAGCATTTCAGAGAATGACAGACCATGGACATGTCCTCCAAACGCTACTCCAGATGTACGTGTCCCTCGCCATTAGACCTATTAGATTAGCTATAGCATTAGGCTAATGTGACTGTTGTGGCCAGACTTAGACTGGGATCTTTGTGTATTATTTCAGTGCACAACAAATGCACAGATGGACCAGCTTAGATTTCCATGTGCTGTAGAGGAGAGCTGTATCTCAAGCAGACTACTAAGCATTTCTTTCAGAAGCCACCTCCTTATAGTTCATCAGTCATCTGTTTTGAGGCAACAAGTAAAGATGTGCTGAACAAGGTTAACAGTGGTTTATGGCATTGCATTCCTCCGGTGCACCCTCTCCTCACTGGGGGCCTTTCTCACAAAAGCCTTTTGTAAATGAAATTGGGCTCTTTGCTCCAACCAAAGCTGGTCTAGATGTTTCCAGAGAGGTACAGATAAAGAGGGCTCCTCTTCCTTCCAGTGTACTAAAACCTAATTTTCTTTATCTCCAAGAGACAATTTAAGAACAGATGGGTCATAAGTCACAACAGTTTCATGCCTCAGACCAGCTACTAATATCTGGATGAGTGCAGATATACCTTCCCCTTTTTCTGGCTGTAATCTCTCCCCATGTGATATTTAGAGCAGTGAGAAAAAAACGGTTTTATTTATTCTTCCTGTTTTCAGGGAACCAGGACTTCCAGTATTCTTTCTACATTAATACCGTGACATGAAATAAAAGTTTGTCTCCATTGTAAGCTTTCCTTTACACAGAAGTAGCCAAAAGAGCTCTAAATTTTGGCTGGCTGCTGAGGTCAGGAAGGCATAAATACTTCGATGAAACTCTTTTGCAGTGTATTATTCCTAACCTTTCGTTTTAATTGGCCCTGAATGAGTAGGAGTCTTTCTGTTTACGAAAAGGAAAAAAAACAAAGCGTGATCATGCGTGGTTTTAACAGCTCTCAAGAGTCCTGTTTCTGTAATAGCCTTATTAATGTTTTAAATGGGAAAACAGAAACCAAATATTTAAGGTAAGAACACTGTTCACTTTATATAGTGCTTTCCATCTGAAGATAGACCCAAGCGAGATCTTACTGAGTATTGTCTTGTCAGGCTTTCAAAGCCAAAACAAAACAAGCAAATTAACTGAAGTTGGCTTTGCCAATCTCTTTAATTACTGCTAGGATAATGAGATCAGGTTTTCTCGTTTTGACAGTGTCACCATGAAACTGGAGGGCATTGTGGAATATTAAGTGATCTTTTAATTATGGAAGAACAGTTCAACTGCAACCCTAAAGTCATGCAAGCAAAAGGTATTTAGATCAGATTGTTTGAAGGAGGCTTGTGGAACGGAAATTTTGGGTTAAGATGTGTCTGCTATGAAATTAGCACGTAATACGTTGTAACCCACAATTGCAAAAATCGTTCCCCTAATTTATTTGGTTTTTTACATAGCTTGTACTTAAACTGCTTGCTCTTCAGCAGAGCATGTAACAGGGCTGTGAGGCAAGCCTGCGTAAGCAGCCGTGTACGTTCAGAGCCAGAACTGCCGCTCGCGGGAACAGTCAGTGTGAAATCACAGCAGAGGGCTCGGCAGCTTTAAGTAGAAGCCTATAAATTGTATTTTGTTTCAACATCAGAAATGTGAAATGCAGCCCCTCCTCAGTACTTCACGGATTCAGGTTTCAAATGTCAAATGCTCTAAACTAGGGTTAGCCTGAGCTGATGCTGAGGGGCTGTGAGGTCGCTCTTCCTCGCACTGCCTGCGCTGAAGCAGGCAGGGACAGAGGGTGTTGCTCTACTGCCAACAGGCTGAGAGCACGTCAGGCTGTTTCCTGCTCAGGGTTTGTTTGTGTGACAGTAGCATCTAGAGGCTTCAAAAGGAATTAAAGCCCACTTTGCTAATGGCTGCATGTAACGTGTGGTCCCTACCTTAAAGGATAGACTGAAAAAAGACAGGAAGGGAAACATAAACCCAGGCTGAGATGGCAAGCAAGCACCCTTCTTCTCTATGTGCATTACTTGGTAGACAGTGCTCTGGTCTCTCACCCATGTCCGTTTGACCTTGGGAGAACTGAATGGAGTTTACAAAAGCTATTTGGGGCAGAAATCATTAATCTATTAATAGCCTGCATAAGTGACCAGCCGTGTTTCTCCAAGAACAGAAGAGGTAACTTTCCCAGCATTAGCCATGCCACAGGAAGGAGGTTGGGTTAGGTGGGTCGTTACCATTATTAAAGTCACCCTGTCACTGTTCATCACTTAAAACCAAAGTACAGGAAAAATACAGCAGCGTGATAGAGCTGTGAGCGCCTTGCTTAGATTCGGTTTTACTAACACAGCCTCTGGATTTCCCGTTTGGAGTCTAACGCAGTGCTAAATGGGGAGGCTAGGAAGGTGATTTTCTGCTCTGTGAGTTGAACACACCTTGCAGCTCCACAGGCCAGGTGCTGTGTGAGCAGCACAGCATTTCATTGGGAGGGAGCAGGCTTCTGCTCTTCCATTTGTGTGCCTTGACCTGATGACCACCCTGTGATCTTCCTCCACAGCTGAGCCATTGCGTTTTTGGCAGAAGACTTGGGTCTCTCCTAGTGTTAAGTCTAAGCTGCAGCAGCATAACCATGAAGTAGAGTCTTGCTTTGTTGTCTTCTGCCTCATGCTGATCTCTTGTGTTTCAGATCTCCTACGCTGCAGTGGACTGTGCCAAAGGACAGAATCACGACCTGTGTAAGCAGGAGGGGGTTGATGGCTACCCCACCTTCAACTATTACAACTACGGGAAATTTGTGGAAAAATATACTGGAGAAAGAGGGGTAAGTGAAAACAAGAGTCATCACCTGATAGAGGGAGGAAGGTCTCCTCTGCCTGTACTGCCTTGCAAATGAAAACTGCAGAGTAAATTTTTACCATGCTGAAAGGATGTTTAACTGCTTCTGTTACTGTCTTATATGGCTGAATCATTGTGTACCACACCCCTGTACATCTCTGCATTAGGAGCATACTTGGTCTATTGTAGGAACGTGAGAAGAGGAAAAAGGAGTAGATTTGGTAATGCTTTGTTGTATATTTTATTCTTTAAGCTGAAGTCTGCAAGTGAATTTGGACCGAGTGAAAATGAAGGGTTTATTGCTGCTAGGTGCAGAAATGCCAGAAAATACAGAACTTACTCCTATCGGTTCTGGATGTGGATCGTGCATGTACTGCAAACATGTTTTAGGTCCACCAGGCTGCCAAACGGTGACAGACCATTGGTTTTATAGCAGGAACAAAGCTGTCCTTTGGAGACTGGGGGAAACTAAATATCTCATTCGCCCTGAATCAGATTCAGTCTTGGAGCTCAGGATGGAAAGACCAGTTGTGCCATCTAGCCCTTGGGCTGAAGTTTCATTCTTTTGTCCTGCTATGGACAGCTAATTATATGCTATGAGTACAAGGGGCAGAAATGGCATAATGCTTTCTGTGGTTGTAAAGTGCCTGAAAATAAGGGAGCAATCCAATTATTTGTGTGTGTTCTTTGTCATAACCTCCTAGAGGGAGGTTACTCCTCAGCAGTGATTGATAGCCTGGAGAAGCTAGGGTCTGCAAGAAAACTTGGGGTCTTAAGCCATCCAGTGATTTTGATAGAACAGCCTTGCCTGAAAGTTATTGCTGCTATTACAGCTCACCAAATTATAGAGAAGCATGAAGAAAAAAGCCAAATTCTGAGGTTCTTTGTCAGTCAGGATCTTAAGGAAGTCTTCATGGGGCTTCACCTCCCAGTTTTCTCCAGCATTCGGACCCCAGTAATGACCATTTTATGGTGCTGTTCCAGGCATTGTTATGGATACTGTGTTTAGTTCCAATTGTGGATCTTTTCTTAACAGTAAAGATGGGTGCAGTAGCCAACAATTAAGTAAAATTTCAGCTGCAATTTTTGTATTTCTAATCCATACTTACAGGAATGATATATGACAGGAAGGATCTGTGGTGGCTGATAAAAAGAATTTAGCAAGACAGGAGTGCTCTGAGGCCACAGCAGTTGGGAGATGATTATCCCTATGCTGGAAAGTGGACTGACTAATCCCATATGTGCAGCCAACCCTTTCTTGGGTAGAATTAAATTACCCAACAGGAACATCACAATCTCTCTGCTGCTGGCAACTGTGTTCCCCCTCCACCTCTCCTGGGACCTATGGTCTTCTGCTTGTGCAGCATCAAATTAGGTTTTTTTTATCTGTCATGGTAACGCTGGAGACAGTGCTTAGCACAGTGCCTTCCATGGAGTTCCCAGGTCTATTCACAAATCTGTTTCAGTAACAAGGGACTGCGCTGTTGCAGGACTTCTCATCAGCATGACAACACCTTTTGAACCACCTTGGCCAACGGCCTCCTATTTTGCAAAAGAAATCCCAGGAGAGAGCAGTGGGAGCCAGTGGACCTGTGTTCTGTTCTGATTCTGGCACTAAATCAGTAGACGTCCCTGAGCATTTAGTTCAGTGTGATCCACCAGTTGTATCATCATTTCACATGGGCAGGGAAGAAGAGAGGCAATGTCAGCTGCTGTGGGAGCGACACAACATGCTACAGCAGGAGCCATGGCCAGTAGAGCAGGAGCTCTCAACTCCTTGCCACCCCACACTGGAACCCTGGCTATGGGGAAGAGCATGACCCCCAGAGGTAGCCTGTAAGGGGTCCTCCACACCTCCAAGGGAACTGCAGTTCCAGAGTAGAGACTGTAGGGTGTTTCACCCCAAGCAGCTCAAGCAAGGAAGAGTGAGGACGCCCTCTGATCAAGTGAACTTTAAATGACTTCCAGACACACAGCTTTGAAAACTGGTGTCTTTTCATGGGGGCTGTTGATTGCCAGTTGTCTCCAGATGACATATGGCCAAAACTTGCCACTTCACTTTTTTTCAGTGGAAGAATAGTGAATAGTTTTAGAAGAGTTGTTTTGTTGTTCAGCCTTCTCAAAAGCTTCCCAGCTTTGGGGTTTGGTTTTGTTTTATTTTGTTTTCTTTGCGTTGTTTTTTGTTGTTCCGCAACATTGTTTTAAGTCAAACTCCTGTTTGTTGTTCTCTACCTCTTTGTATTTTCCCTCTTTATCACCAGTTTTCACTTGTGTGGTTTGGGACTGCTTAAAAGTAAAAATGGTCACATTGGGTGGGATCAGTGTTACTTGCCTGCAAATTGTGTTCAGAGCTTTCCTTGGAAAAGGAAACCGCAGGCATCCAACAGCATTAGATGATCAGAAATCGTAAGTTGTTGAAATACGGAGATCGGCATCTAGGCATCCAGGTTGGAAATTGTTTGACAATAATTTTGATAGTAACTTGAAAAAATTTAATTCCCATCATCTGAATATGTGGAAAAGGACGAAGATCATGAGCAAAACTGTTAAGAGATGAGGAATGGTGGCAAATGTGGGTATAGCCAACAAATGATCCACGAACTGCTTTCAAAATGACCCATGTAGCATACAAATGCAGCTTGAAAATGTCTTTGAGTGTTTTTGACAAAAGGGCATCAATGGCACTTCTATGGACAGATTTTACCTTGTCCTGTGAGTTTTAGGGGCTGTTTTCTCTGTGTCCCATCTCTTCAAAGTTTGACATGTGGAATCTGCATGGATATTTTCCCCTTGCATTGCAGTGGAGCAGCACTGGACCAGAGCACTGCACTATGAGGCAATGCAGAAGCAATAACCACTCTTTAGTTTATATTCTGCTGTGGGATACGGAGACTAACAGTGTTCTTGACACATTGTTTTGGTTTGTTTGTAAAAATATGACCCATATTTTTCTTTCTCCAAAACCAGGAGTCCGGATTCACCACTTTCATGCGAACCCTGAGAGAAAGAGATCATGAAAGAGTAGGAAAGAAGAAGGATGAATTGTAGTTTCTGCCTCAAAAGAAGCTTTCCGCTGCACTGTGAATAGTTCCAGGTCTTTTGTTAATGCACCTGAGACTTCACATATTCTCAAGACAGAGACTTTTTTTTATAAACAGCCATGGCCATTTTGTACAATTTTGAAATAAAGTGAAACCACTTGATTTTTAAAAGGAAAATAAATTAGAATGTTGCCATAATGTTTTAAAGAAAACTTAGCATTTTCTCTCATGTTGTGAGACTATGCCCACTGACACTCCTATGCAATATTTTTGTAGTCTGTAGTGTGTCTGTAGGTGATGTTGTTTGATAGGGTGAATTTTTTTTTAAAGGTATTGTAGTACATGTAAAAAACAAAGGGGAGGGGACACGTTTTCTGGTTGGTTTGTTGTTTTTTTTTTAAACCAGTGAAGGAAAATGAGACTTGTAAGACACAGGTTTATCCAAATGCAGTTTTACGTTCTTGTGAACTAGTTACATGTTCTTCAGTGTGATTTGGGGGAACAATTTTAAGGTGCTCAGGGATAAATAAGGTATCTGAGTTAATGAAGACATTAACACTGACCAGTCCAGATCTGTTGATTTCATTTAAATCTCTCTGGTCTTTAAATCAGGACTGTTTACATACCTTTATAGAATGTATCGAGTGAATTAAGCCAAGTATCAAAATCAGCAGAGTATGGGTAAAATTATACTAAACTCTCCTTTTTTGGCATCAATATTGTCAAATGCATCTGTAAGTTACGGCAGGAGTGATTATCTTATAGGGGTATACAGTTACCCTTATAGGGTATACAGTCTCCCTGCAAATTATGATTGGGCCATATCAAATATGTGTTGGAAAGTGTTATGCTCAACTGTTTTGATAAATGCGTAATACTTTTGATAGTGCAGCAATTATGTATATTACATGTTTACATTCCAAAAGTTTATCTGCATTTGTATGTGGGATCTTTCCTTTTTGCTCTTTAAGGAGTTGCATAAACTATCTCTTCCTGACAAAATCATCACTGTAAAACCTGTATTAGCAGCAGTTGAAATGTGTTACGCTCTTGATGCTCAAAAAGAAAAAAGACATTGATCTGGAGGTACTTTGTCTTCACAGGAGGGGAGAGGGAGGGGCAGGAAGTTGTGATTCACTTTGACCTAAAAATAAATTTTTAGAAAGACAAGTATTTTTATCATTAATCAGCCTTGTTCAGCTTCTTCCCTGCTGAGTGAATGACCGTAGTAGCTGGTGGTGGTTTAGGAGAAGCCAGCACATGCAGGACGGGTGCCCACCGCCCCTTTGCTGGGGCCAGCCCGGTGTCCAGGTGTGCTGGGCAGTATGGCGGGGTGCTCGGTGGCACGAGGGTTGGCCTCCATCTGCCTTGGCACCCAACAGGCGGACGAAACAGCTCTTTACAGTGAAGAACTGTGCCTTGGGTCTGAAATTCCCTTTTGCTCCTCAGTCTGCCCGTCTCATTTTCTTTTGCTAGTTTGGATCCTCGGTGGAGGCTGTGCTAATGGACAACTTGGTGCTGTGCTGCTCAGGAGGTGAATGGCATCTTACCTCCTTCCTGGATATTTTTTCCTCCTCTCTCTCGCCCAATTAATGGCACTGTGTCTTTGGCACTCGTTAAGCTGCTGAAGCCATTAGTGAGTAATCTGGAATACCAGTAGCCTGATTGCCCTTGTATGGTAGCCAGCTTGTTAACCATGACATCAATTTGAACGGCGATGGAGCTGTGCCAAGAATCTTCTCTTATTAGGCACCTGATGAGTCTCTTCACTCAAAAAATCAGCTGCCTGGTAGTACATAATATCCTAGTGTGAAAGTAGCTTAATTTATTAAGTATCTTACTGTGTTTGGGGTTTTTTTTCCTTTTCTGTTAGCATAGTTACTTCATGTTGTGTTTAGTACTTTTGCGTAAGATCGTGGTAATTCTTTCTTTTAAGCTATCCTCACATTAGTAGCAAGCATTCTGCCCTGCATTTAGGAAATAATACATATTGATGCCATTTGATTTCAAATAGAGATTCTTTTGCTTACCAGCAAACTATCAAGTATCATCAGTCCAGAACTTACTGCATTTTTTTTGACCTCAGAGTCAAAGGCAGCTGGCATTAAAGAAATGCAGTGTCCAGAAATGCTTGAGCATATCTGTGCATAGGCTGTGCCTATGTTTGTGCTAATTGCTGAGAAATGTAGACTTCTTAAAAAAAAATAAAAATCATAGCTTGCCAATGGTGACTTCACTAGTCAGGATCATTCTGAATTATAGGCTTTAGTAAATGTTTAGGATAGGACAATTGCACACTGTGCTTCAGACCAGTAATTCCTTACAGCTGGTTACACCATAATAAAATTAAAATTAAGGATTCTCGTTTTTCCCTTCAGTCTTTTGTCAGTTACTTCTCAGACTTGGGCATTCATTTTTTCTTGGCTAATCATGTGTTAATGCACAAATATAAAATATTTGAGAATAATTTACCTTCTGTTGCAGGGTCCTGACTCATCTGGTTTATAGTCTGAATGGTTTCTGAAAAATACAGTTTTGAACACCATAAACGATTACATCAAATGGTTGACAAAAGCCTTAGTTTTACTGTGAACTAGAGTGTACCATGAGCTAGGAGCTTTGCTTCCAAGCCTTTTTAATTAGTAGACCAGGTCTGCATCTCAGTTAACACTGTTGTAATTCTGTTGCCTCCAGTAAAGCAAAAAATGTTGTTTATATTTGCTAGTGAAGTCAGTTTATGTTTATATTTGTATCAGTCAAGTTGAAATTGAAATGCTTTTCAAATTTTTTCTACAAACTGTGAATGAAAAGTATCTTATGTGTAAGAGCTCTTATTTTGTGTAATTAAACAGTTGGGCATTTCACACATTCAGACTTTCCAGCCTGTCGTAGTAGATGCATAGCCCAGGCATTCATAACCACATAGAATTTCTGCTGTGGTTACAAGTGAGTAATCTGGGCTTTCAAATCATGAATCATCAGCAAGAAACTTAATTGCTGATAACAAATGGTTTGCAGTGAATCAGAGATTCCGTGCTTGCAATTACGGGTTAGGTCTTTCAGCCCATTTAAAGTGTGATTCAAGGGTCTTGGACATCCGCTACACCGTTAACCCTAAGCAGATTAAGTCTTGTTGAGGAGGGGTAAAACGTATACACAGCAGAGAGGCTGAGCAAGGATTGTGTAGCACTTTGTTCCTCAGCATTGGCTGAAACAAGATATAAATAGCCTACAGGTCTGGGTTAGTCCTGTTGTGTAGTTGGACCAAGAGACAAAGGGTAGCAGGACCAAGCGTTTTGGGCAGACTAGTAGCAGCTGGATAGGAAATGTTTTCCCCATCTAATGAAAGAGCCTGAGATGTTGGATTTGTTTCATCCACCGAAAGGAGGAAAAAGGGAGCCTGGACAAGATCTCAAGAGAGTGAATACTCCGGGATATGGGAGACCCAGGTTGGAGTCCCAAGATGAGCATAAGCTTATATCCCAGTCCCCTCCAACCCGAGAAGGTAATTTGGCTTCTCCTGTAAAGGAGTTATCAGTTATCCATCTATCTCTGACCCAATAACTATGTCCTTATTTGTTCAAACTAGAGCAACTCCTACAGGAGAGACTGGAAGAGACTTGTTTTCCTATCTGAATCAAGAAAAGCAACCTAGCAAATCTCCATTTTCTGTTTCCTCCCCCTATAAAATTGCATTCTGGATCCGATAGCCCCATTGACCCCCAAGTCCCTCCTAAGTAGTTGCAGTTGGGTGAAACAGCCTTGGGAGTTTTTCTAAACTCCCACCCAGACCAAATTAGGTCTCCGGATCTTGCTGACTGAGTTGTCTCAATAGTCATCCACAAAGATGGATTGATATTAATGGTGAAAAAAAAACATTAGAGGGGTAAGGTTTATGTTCTTTACAGCATTTAATTTGGGAGTAAAAAAGCAGATGCAACTCCCGTCATGAGTAAGCTCTAAGAGAATGCTTCAGACAGTCTCATTTCAGATGGAATTGCTTCATGGGTGATTTTAATTTTAGAGACTAACTGCTTTTCAAAACAGAAGTCAAGACCTGGAAACTTAGCCTACAGGTGTTTTCTTAGTCTGTTTTCTTTTAAAAAAAAAAAAAAAAAGCAAAATCACTCCATATTCTTGATAGTATTATAGTATGAGAAAGAAACGTTGCCTATATGGATTTCCTAGAATAATACTAAACCCCTGCCAGCTGCATTTTACAAACTATGAAAAAAGCCATTCGCTGAAAACGACACTCAGGGGAGTGGGGACTGTTGTCCACGTGCACCTCATTTTAATTTAATGGGCTTAGTTTAGTGTGATTGGGTCTGTAATGGTACACTGGCATTGCAGGAGTAAATTCTGAAAACTGAGAGGGGGGGAAATTAGCTTTTATCAGCAGGTGCTGAGTGTTGGGGCCAAACGCTGGCATTTCCTTTGCCTTTGGCAGCCCAGCATCCCCGAGCGTTCCATGGCTCCGCTGGAACCGCGGGTGTGCAGCCCTTTGGCTACTCTGGCTGTGTACATAACTGTCCTGTGCTGGAACTGACTGGAAACTAAAATTTCTCTTGCTGTTTTCTTTGGCTGGTCATAAGAAGATGCTATTCTTTCTCTGTGCATCCTGCTTTTATTTACCGGTTAAGGAAGGAGGGTACCTGAGTGTTCCTACAAAGGAAATGACTCCAAATGCCATTTTATCTGCTGGCAACTGGGACTCCTGGAACACCTGACTGACGAGCGCCACTGAAATGCTCGCTGCGAAGCACCCTCGACTGGCTCGGCTTTTGCCAAGGTTTTGGCAGGCATGCCAAATGTATGTATTTGTATGATGCAATGTTGCAAAAAATCTCAGTATCTAAGGCAGTGATTTCCAGACTCTGGTTTCCGAGGAGTTAAGCGGAACTGTAAACTCTGTGTATTCATCAGCCCGGTGTAGCTGTTTTTGAGGTCAGAAAAAAAGATGTTCTGTTAGCCCAAATTTCAGGGAATCACAGCTCCAGTGCTGGCCCATAATTAAAACCAGGAGGACGTCTGGGTGTTTCCACCCAGCTGCTGGACCTGGTCCTTGGTTTGTAAGATTCCAGCCCCTGGAAGTCCTCTGTCCTCCTGCCCAGAGCACATGCCACTCTTGCAGGGAGACGGTGCTCCTTAAGGAACAGTAACTCTGTGTTTGCTTAGAAAGCATCATAGTGCTAATTATTCTTATTAGCTTTGAGCCACTAATAAATTATCTTTCCTATTGCTCTTCCATCACTCAGTAATGAGAACCATTTAGTCAGATTCTGCAGATACTGCTTGCTCGCTCCCTCCCTCCCTCCAACACATGATTCCCTGCAAGCATTCATCATAGGAAAAAAAGCTTCTACATGAACAAAATCTTTTCAAATTAGTCTCTGGTGCCCCAGTTAAGTGGGTGTCTACATCACAGGCATGCAGAAGAGCCTTCTTCATTAATATGTGCAATTCTGTGTGAGCTGATTAGCTCTTGCAGCTCATTTGGTAGCAAATGTGTAAATCCGTCACACTCCAAATGCCAAATATGTGCACAGCTAAATTATGGAGAAGTAAGAAACTGCAAGAGTTGGAAGTCTTTACGTGGAAAAAGAGGTCCTTATCCCATGCATTAAATGGCAGCTCTGGATTTATCTAGACCATTTGTCACTCCTCTGCTTTGTCATTTTTTTTCTGCTTGCAAAATGAGTAATTTTTTCTGTCATGTTGATGGTCGTTTCGGTATGTGTGGGTGTTTAATTTTGTGCCTAACATTTGTAACAGACACCTGATATCTAGTCTCAGTTCCCATAAAACAACAATAGCCACAACACAATGCAGTCTTCCTTGCACAGTATGTGAAACCAAATTAAGCAGTTACTAACTATGTATTATCAATAATCCAGTTATCATCACTTTTCTTGTTCTTTTTTTCTTTGCAAAAAAAATTGTGAAGAGAAAGGGGGGGTGAAATTAGTTTTTTTTAAGTGTCTGTGTTTTTTAGCTAGGACAGTGCTGCACAATTAAGTTAATGTAATAGTGTCTCTGCCAGCACAAAGGAAGCACTAAAAAATGTCACCTTGCCTATGGGGAGGGGTTGGTCTACTGCTGCAAATGTTAAGTGCCCTCAGTCAGTTACTCTGGGACCAAACAAGGAAATTGGCCTTAAGAGCTCCTAATTTATGCATGCTTTTACTCCTCTTCATGCCAAGTAGCTGCAGAGCCAACCCAGCCTCAAGGCCTGAACTCGCCAGTTAGGGCCAGCCAAGCGCCCTCCATTTTATTTTCTCTCAGCGTGCAGAGAAATTGCAGCACAGACACAGCTTGATCTCCAGCGGGAGCCATGTTTGGGCATTATCTTCTGGCCACGCAGGTTATGGGGAAAAAGCTTCCCGCTTCCCCAAAATTCTGATGTGGGAAGCTGTCTTTCTCCAAGACGTGCATAAATTCTTGAGCTAAGATTTCCTAGCAAAATGCGCAGCACAATAATGAAGCTCCCATCCCGTAGCATCCAGGTTGCTGGTGAGGGGATGCTTATTACTGTACCCACCCGCCATGAGGGCGGAACAGGTTGATCAGGTCCAGTGTTCCCTCCTGCATCCCCAGAAAGTACTGAGACCTCTCCAAGAGTGTAGGATTTGCTTACTGAGAGGGAAAGGACAGCTCTGTGCTTGGGCTGGCCTGCAGTGGGTACACAGTCCTCCGCGGTGATAATATGGACAAGATATTGCGGGCTGAGGCCTTTTTTTTCCTTTTTCAAAGAGGAACAAGCTGCCTTCAAGGCAGACCTTCCCTGATACAGTGGGAGGAGAACAGGGCCACGGGAGAGCTGCTGCAGAAACGCAGAGCCTCTGCATGATGCTGCCCAGCTCCTTGCAGGTCCCTTAGGACTTCGGGGTCCATCCCTCCTTCCACCTGCAGAAGACCATAAAGGGATACCCACAGGAGGGCTCCTAACTTTCCTGAAGCCCACCTCCCTGCCAAAGCCTTCCACAGGCAAGAGAGCAGAACAAAAGGAGGGACTGCGGAAGTCATAGAAGCAGAGTTCACTGTGTAATAAAGTCATCTCTCTCTGGTGAGGTACCGCAGTATTAGGTGCATTAGGTATATTTTGGATGGATGTATAATCTTAATTGTTGTGCATCGTTTGTATTGTAGTCCCAAAATCCAGGTCTTCATTATGCTAGATGCTGTACAAATATATAAGAGACTGTCATGCATGGAAAGGCTTTTATTATGTAAATAGTCAGGTTGGGAAAAAAGAAGTAGTGTTATCTCTGTTTTACAGATGAGGCAGTGAGAGGAAAAAAAAACGAGAAAGCATTTTGCCCAAGGACACGCAAAGTCTGTGGGTCAGCATTGGACTTGAAATTCAAGTCTCGATTTAGTTTCTTACCAGCTCTTCTTTCAATTTATGTACTGCCCACAATGTAATTAAAAATTAAGCACAAAGAAGACAATACCATGTGTAATTTATCTCCATCTGGAACAATCATCCAGTACCTCTCAGCCAAATCCTCCCCAATTCTTCTCTGTTTCTTCAAAACCTGTATTTCTTCCATGCCCAATGCCTGTGATCACCTTACAAGTCAAGTCACTGTACATGTTGTCTTCTGATTTTCTGCAACATGCATCATGTTTGAGTTGGACTACAAAGTTGTTCAGGAAAAGACCCTGTTCCATGTGAGGCCATGTCTCAGTCAGAGCAGCCTGAATTTATATACCAATCCTTTTAAAAAAAGTGGTACTAGCAATATTTAGAACAAAAAAGGATGCATATACATTTCTGCTAGTGAATATAGCAAGGCATCCAATATGTTTACAACTGCTGCTCAACCTTACCTGCTAGTCAAAAATACATATTGATATAAATAACTAATCTATACCAAAGACAAATAAAACATGGATTTCACTCAAAAGTCATGATATATTTTGCTTTGTGTACATGAATGTTTTATGTTGGGCTTTAGGAAAGAATGTGGGAGGAGAGAATTATAGAAGTCATGACAGTCGCTGGAAAACAGAATAAAATGGAATTGGCATTTCCTAAGGCTAGATAATACCAGACTAATTCAATAGCTTTCTTTGATACAGTTAGCAATTAGCTAGATAAAGAAGGGAAATCTGACTGTCTGGACTTCAATAAAGTAGCTGATGAGGAGCCGAGTATAAAATTGTACCTCCTACCTGGAGAAGTCTGAGATTTATAGAGGAACTGCAAGGCATGCACAGTGCTAGAAGAAGAGAAACTGAGCTGTGTCGAAAGGGAATTATTCAGAGCTCCTAAAAAGTAAATCTTAAGACCGATTATTGTTGTTTTCACTAATGACCCATTTGGTAAACAGAGGTGTCCGATCATTAAAATCTATCGAAGTCACAAAGTTAGGAGGTATGATCAGTGTAGAGAAATTTCAGAATATCCCACAGCAAGAACTGAATGTCCTTGAAGAGCAAGGCCACAGAAAAAGTAAGAGACCTAGCAGCAGAAAAAATTCTGCAGGAAACCAGCAATGACACAGAAAGATTTCCAACCGTTTGCCCCAGTGCAGTGTGGGCATGGAAAAGGCAACTGAAACTCTAAAATGGAATAGGAGAGACATTTCCAGAAGAGCTGGAAGGCAAGCATAAATGTCCTTGTATAAGACCCCGGTAAGATTTTGTTTGGAATAAAACGTGTGATTCTGATCAATCACGTTAAAGAAAGCTGGATTCTTAATGAAACAGATACAGAAAAGGTCTGCTAAAACATGGAGGAGACTGGAGAACCTTTCATGAAAGGAAAGTGTGTGTACACAGCTTGTTTAGCCGAGCAGCTGAAGACTGAGATGCGGTTTGATTGCTCTTTTTAAATACATCAGGTAGGGGAAATATTAAAGGTAGGCAATCTTGGCATATGAGCAAGTGGGAATAAAATGGCCATGAATAATTTAGACTATCAATTAGGCGTTCTTTATCCACCTGCATAGTGAGGGTGTAAAAATTATAGGGACAAAACCATACCTAGTTTTATTGTAAAGCTCACAAAATGTATTAAATGGATTATGGGATCCAGTTGCCTGCAGTACCTGGGGACTGGATTTGATAACCCAGAAAGTCCTGCTGGTCCTATGTCTTAGTATATTCCTATGTCTTAGTGGGTTTCTATTGTAGTGAGCTACCACCTCCATCTTATAATCTTATTAGATATTATAGTACCTAATAATCCCTTCAGTCCTAAGAAACCTTTCTATCCTTCTGAATTAAATTTCAAATAGAACATCCTAACTGTGGATTACAAAGCCATATATGTTTTTTTCTTACTCAAGTAAGTTTGTTGTGTCTATTATCATAAACAAAGACAAATTTCTTTAGGGACCAAGAGTTCTTTGAATATAAATTATAGTGTTTATGGCACAACTGTACTAACAAATAATGATTTTCTTATTTATTGTTATTGTTTAAATGGCTCCTAATGATGTTTTTGGCCTCATGAAGTGATCAGCTTGGAATGACTTTCCCTTCTATCAAAACATTTAAATACAAACCAAGTCTGCCAATGTGTTCAATTACAGTCATGTAGGGAACTAAAGGGATTACATGTACTAGGAGTATATTCATGTGGCTTTCCAGATCAGCTACTTCTACCAGAGAGGGAATAAAGTAAGCATAAAAGCCCCAAAGAGAGACTGTTACTGTTGGAATGGCTTGGGACACAATCATCAGAAAAACTCACTTGTGTTATTTCCATAAGCCCACAATGCTAATGGCCCTGTAAATAAAAATGCATTAACAACATGTCGCTTTTCAAACTAATTGAGATGCAGCGTGAAGATTACTTCTCAGAAATATGATGTTCTTTATGCAGGAGATCATGCTGGGCCCTGCTGCAACAAGAGCCACTGGGATAACACTGTATTTTGTTCTAACATCTGCATTTATTACCAGTGAGATACTTTATGTGACATTACGAGGTGGCTTCAGACTTGTAAAGCCCTTGAGAATTAAACACTATTGTTCCATGAAAGGAACTCTTCTGCCCAGCACAGGCCCTTACGACTGAATCAGCAGAGAAGGCCTTTAAAAGAGAAGCAAGGAAATAAACTGGATATTCTGCTGATGATTTTTATGACCTTGCTCACACTTCTGCTGATGCTGTGTTAGCAAGAACAGTTCATTCCAGCAAATATAATCTTAGCTCTTGTGATTATGGACACAGGTTTCTCTAAAACCTCTAAAATCAGATGCAATTTTTTTAGAGTGCAGAATTGTTAGCAAGTCATGGGTTCTTAGCCGGTGCCATGATTTCAGGAGCCTGATTCAGAGTTTTAAGCACTTGTGATGAAACTGGGCTGCACTCAACATAAATTTACTGATTCAACATACCTGTTTTTTTATGGGAATTGGCATTGCCATCCAAGAAACAGGAAGCACACTGATGGATTCTTAGTCTGGTTTTCAGCTAAAGCCCCAGCTTGAATAATACCTTCAGCTTCAAGCACCAAACTTTAAGATGTAAGAGGAAAAAGGTCCAGAGAAAGGAGCAATAGAATTATAAAGATGTTTAGTAAACAGAAGTTTTGTTGGTTTTTTCATTTTTTTTTAAAGATGAAAGGCTTTGGGTTTAATTAGTCTAAATCAGAGAAGGCATTTATTTTCCCCATAAAAATTTTCCCCCCCAAAAAAAGTGTATCAGCAATCTGATATATTCCACAGTTTAATTTGCTGCAAAGAAAACTGAAGTGGAATTTTCTGAATGACCTTCTGAGGGTCCTTTCAAACCTTTACCTCTGTGCTTCTCCTGTGGCTCCATCACCGACAAGCACAGCTACTGACAGCTCCTCAGGCTGGATATTTTTCCTTGGGGAAACCTGATTTAAAAGTCGTGTTTAAATCCAGTGGACAGAGCCTAAGGGTTTGTCTTCCCTACCTTTACTCATCTAAAACCGAGGCCTGTAAATGTGGCTGGACATGTCTGCTCCCCCTGCAGTGACTGAGGAGAAATAGCAACAGAGCGCTTCACAGTGGACAATTTCCAGATCATTAAAATTTGATGAGATAAATCCCACTCTAACTTGTCTCTGAGCATTCGCTGTTGGGTTTTGCCTTCAGCTGGCTGATGACACATTAAGCAAGCACATGGCTTCATTATTTTGCTGTACTCATGAAGACGAACCTCGCTGTCATCTTTGAGGGCTTTGGCACCACTGGGAATTCTTTGGCACCAGTCCTTCCCATCCAGCTCTCTCTTCAACTTCCGATGCTGTCCATACCCTGTCTCATACTCCTCTTCATCTCCTCACCTCTTCTCCTCCTTTTGAAACACTCACGTTCCTCCACTTTGGTTTCCCTTTGCAGTGACTGGATTCACTTCTTATGAATTTCAGTTTTATCTCTGGCTGCAGCTTTCATTCATTTATTCACTGTGTGGTGCCCCTCTAACAATGTTTTACTGCTTTCATGTCTTAGGGCAGTCAATGGGACAAGAAGAAAAGCTAGTTTAAGTGTAACTGGCTTGTTAGCCATGCAAATTCTTGAATAACAGGTATGATTTAAATTTACCGTGAGAGCTGGGAGTGCTGGAGCTGTAACCCCACTTCTGACTCTGCCACCACCTCCCTCAGTGACATTGTGCAATTTCTTTAACCTCTCGGGGCCAGGTTCACCTGAAAATAAAGAATGTTACATTTTTTCCCCCTATGAATGTGTAAGTCTTAACTAATAGATGTGTATGTAATTTTTGAAGTCCTGTTTATGTAAATGCAAAATGCTTATCTTTTTTCCTTCAAAACATTTACAAAAGGTCAAGAGAATTTTAGGGTTGAAAGATAAACAGAAGAACTAGAAAAATTAAAATTACACACGTATGCACTTATCACAAACCTTTAGGCAGCCTCTAATTAAGTAATCACTACTTCTCAGCATTATAGTAGATGTTATCATAAGCTGTTAAATTGTGTAGCAGCTTGTAATACTGTGCACTCTGTTTATTCAGGATAAGGACTCTCTGGAAATTATTCAGATTAATGTATCATCTTCCGAACGCGTGCTACAGTTGTGCCTAGTCAGGATTGAGATGTTCCCATGCTCAGCTCTACAAAAGCCCGACAGGGAACACAGCTTCTTCCTGACAGGCCAAGATACTAAACTGGAGAGGCAAAGTTGCTTTTTCAAACACACAGACCCTCCATCCCTTGCGAGGCTTAAGCAAGACTTGTTCGTGATGCACGTCTTTGGTGGTTCCCCCCCAGCAACTCGCAGCTTTCACTATGAGAAGGATGCTCAGAAAAGGGTCTTCTCCTGTGGTCTCCAGAATATAACTTTTTCCTTGAGCTTTTACATTCAGTGAAAAACTACCTCACCAAGCACCTGCAAGTGACCTTTCCTGCAGTGGCCCCTATGCTTACCTGCGCCTGCCTTCCTCTCCCTTATCTTCATGCCACCTGTGTCTCCTGACCCCCTGCCTTGCTGCTTCCCTGTCTGATTGTGAGTCTCCTCTGAAAACAATTTTTCTCTTTTTGCTAGTCTTCCCTCCACCTCTGTTATAGTTAACTTTGTACCCCTTGCTGCAGCCTCGTTTGAGACACAGAGCTCAGTTCCTCAGCTTGGCTGAGCTTTGCTTGAAGCATGGAAGAGAAAGACTGGAGGCTGAAAGGGCGAAATTAATCTCCAGCAACAGCAACTTACACCTGGTTGTAAGATCCAAGAGATCCTTTTACCACACCTGGATCACTGGCTTTCACAGACACTGTCTCAGGGGTAGGGAGTGAGGTGATACCCCACTGGTATCTGAGGTTGCCATGGGTGTCCACTTAAAATAGTTTATGCTGCTTAGAGAAGGCAGACTTGAGGTTGCAGAGTGTTAACGTGCTTCAGTGCTGTTCTCTTGATTACCTTGCTCCTGAGTGAAGCTCAGCAGAGCCCAAAAGTCCAGAGCATGAGGTATATTACCTCTACCCCAACACCCTCTGCAATGCTACAAGCACTCGGGTGGTGAAGTAGTAACAGACAGAAGGAGAAGTTAAAGGTGTTAGTGAGGAAATAAGCTGCTTTCTTGAGATTTGAGCCAACATACAGACTAAAGCTGTATGATACGGTAGGAAAACCATGAAGTTGAAGAGCAATGGAGGGAGAAAAAATGATTCTTTTATCGGTAAAGAAAGTCGTTTTAAAATAGGAATGTCACTTTGGGATTAGTAGTGAGATTTGCAAACTTTCATTTTTGTATTGTCATTTATTGTTGAAACATGCCCAGTTGATTTGTCTGGAAATGAGTGACATTAGTGTAGTAGCTGGTGTCATCTCAGTGCAATTTTTCTGGTGACAACTACGTCACCCTCATACATCCTCCCCATCGGCAGTCACGTTTGCTGTCCCATCAGAAAACACCCAACAAGTACCTTGTTATTTATACAGCATCAAGCATTTACCGAGTTCTATATGCGTCCACTGAACCTGGCGGAAATCGGCCAACTACAGTTAAAAGTCATTAAACGGGAGAACCCAAAGAGCACCATTACTAAACCTCAGTTCTTTTGAGAATGAAGCTAATTAAGAATTAGCCAAAGATGCGTGAAGCCGAGGGCTTTCTGCAATGCGAGTGGTGTCGGGACGCTTCAGCCCCTTTGACCAAGGGCCACAAACCCAACCCAACGCCCCGGCAAGCCAGCAGGCCGGCCGACCCCTCAGGCTGCGGGGACAAGGTTCACAGAGGCCTCGAAGGCTGGCTGGGCAGCCCTGTTCGGTTCGGCGGGGGAAGGCCCGCACGGAGCGACGCCGCCATAACGCAACGGGACCGACGGCGGGGTGGGGGAGGCGTCCCCTTCTCCTCAGGGCGCCCGCCCCTGAGGAAGCAGCGCCTCAGGTGCGGCACCGGGGCCGCCCCGCAGCCTGGAGGCCCCCCGAGGGAGCGGCACCAGCGCGGCCACACCGACCCACGGCCGCGGCGCGGAGCCACCCGCGGGCAGGGCAGACCCGACCG